>NW_020954588.1:6377783-6380656 GCF_900497805.2 Vombatus ursinus
TTTCCTGCTTGGCCTTGCTGTGATGGTCCCTGAATAAAGTTCGAGTGCTTGCACCTCCTGAACGGCTCATCTCTGTGTTTATCCGGGTGGGCTCCGAGGACCGGTGAGTATGACCCTGGCAGCCTGCTCCTGTTAGAAGGAGAGTGCACGGCCCGACCGGCACAGAAAAGGACTTTGATGGAGAGAGAGAGTTAAAGAAGAGGCTCATTCTTCCTTCCTTCCCCAGGATAAAAGATATATTGCTTGGAGGGAAAAGAGGAATATTTTGAGAAAATTGGGGCAGTGGCCACTGATCACGCGAAACAACACAATAAGGAACCACCGAATTTTAGCAATCATTCTAGCTCAGCTCCCACATTTTATTCCTGAGGAGAGTGAGGCTCAGTGAGCTGCCCAAGGTCCTACAGTTAGTGGCAGAATCAGGCCGCCTCTCACTCAGGCCTCCCAACTCCTGCTCAGGCACTCTTTTGTCATCTCCTAGGTCCTGTCCTAATATAGTTTATGAGCAGGGTCAGAGCATGCCAGAATCAGCAAGCAAAGCTTGAAGTATTATTGGTACTCTTCCAAGAAAGACCATCATCTGCTCTCCCTGCCATATTTCTAGCAACCGCACAGTGGGACAACGTGGTTTTTAATTTTTCATCTTGCAGAAGATTTGGATTCATGACAATGTAGTCAGTAGAATTTTTTTTTTTGCCTTTTAAGACTTTTCCCCCTCTTCTTCCCATAAATAGGAGTTATCAAGTTATATATTAATTAAATTGTGAGAAGCATTAAATAGCCTATGGGGCAATATGGAGGGTAATAGTAATAGATCACATTTATAAGCATTTTCTTCGCAGCAGTCCTGTGAAGTAGATAGTTTGAAGCAGTCTTATTCCCATTTTATAGAGAAAGAAAGACTAGAACTCTAAAGGGAAATGCCTTGTTCCACTGAGACCACACTGGGTAATGAGTGTCAGAGAAGGGACTTGAACCCAGGTCTCTCTCTAGGTTGCATGCACGCCTAGGGTTCTTTCTCCCACTTACTCTACCTTCTGGCCCATAGCTTGGGCTCAGGTTGTCCATAGACAATCAGGGCACACAATGCCAAGTTTCAGGCTTGGCCCCTCTCTTGGTTGTGTGTAGCTTGTTTAGGAAACCTGACCATGGCCCACGTCCTGGAGTGATGTGTTGGAGCATTTCAGCAACCCCAGGGATACAGCTGGCCCCACCCTTTGCCCTACACAAACAGGAGGCGCCCAGGGATTCGTCAGGATGATTCCCCTCCGTCACTTCCGTTTTTTTGAACTTGACCCTGGCTCCATTTTATTATTGTTGTTTTTCCTGTGTGCGTTAGATGGCTATCTGACCATTTGTAACCAAAGGCATTTATAAATTCCTCTGTGAACGTTGTGCAAACGCATTCCATAGACGGCTCAGGCCTTTCCCTTTTGGCTCTCTGAAGGCTGCTTGGGCTTTCATCTCCTGCTGGGGAGGAGCCTCCCGTGGGTAAGCAGAGTACAGCGACTCATGCACTGATGTCTGCCTGAAAAGAAAAAAAAAAAAAATGGAGGGTAGAGAGGACCGTGGTGGAGAGACATCGAGGAGGGGCCTTTCTCTTTTGAAAAGGAAAAGGATCAGCGACGAGGAATTGGACTTTTGAACATTATAGATCCTGACATATTGGGGGTGCAACCACTTTTCGTTCCTGGCAAGCAGCAATCTGGGAGCTGACTTATAAAAACAATGTTCTGTAGGGCAACTTTAATGGTATGCGAAGGCCTGAAGAACTGGACGGTTTGCCAAACTGAACAGAAATACAGAAGGCAGCTTGGCACAGTGGGAAAAGCGCCGGATTTGGAGTCGTAGGACCTGGGTTTGAATCTCAGCTCTGTCACTACCTGTGTGACCTTGGGCAAGTCATTTAACTGCTATGGGACTCAGTTTCCTATCTGTAGCATGAGGGGGCTTGGACCAGTTCTAAATCTATGATCTTGGAGTTGCAAACGCCTTAAATCACAAAATATTAGAGCTGGGGTGACACTTAAAGTCATCTGGTCCAACATTTTACAGATGAGCTTTTGACAGTACCATTTTTTCCTTCTTGATATGTTCTCTTGCCTGACATGACCCTGTTCTAAAGCCTGGTTCTCTACCATCTCTGACCAACTGTTCTCTGTCTCCTTCTACCGATCCCTTTTCTCCTGTTTCCTTGCTCATGTCTATATTCGCAGTGAGTTTCTTGACGTGGATTTGTGGTGTACTTAATATAATTTTCTGTTTCCTTTTAAATGTTTCCAAGAAATGTATCAAGAACTTTAATCGCATCTGACTAATCTATTTTGAGCGTTTTGTGTTCTTTTGTGGGGCTGGAGAGTTTCAGATAAGGTGCTTCTAGTTTCTCCCTAGTTTGTTTTAATTTTTTTTTTTAAACAAAACAAAACCTTTTTCCCTATTAAGGTTTCAAAAAAAAAAATTGGCTCTGAAAAAATTCTTCCCTCAAATTCTAGCTGCCACCTGCATTGTTGCCGTGACTCCTTTTCACGAGGCATTGCCTGCTCAGGGAGGAAAACCAGACTTCCAGCACTTAGTCACTCTTTGTGGTATTCAGCAAACAAATATTTTGGCCCAGTTGTGAGATAGACCTGGTCCCTAGACTCTTGCCCTTCTGAAAGTTGAACGCCTGTTATTCCCCAGTGGCTCCTGCCCTGCCCCGGGTGTTGATGTTTCCAACATGTTGTGGCCATTTTCTGGATTCTTGTGCAATCAAACACCATGAGCATTTGTTCTGAAATTAAAACACAGATAGAAACTAGATGTTGTCCTATGGAAAAGTGTGTATCCCCATTTAAAAAATCAGTGTATTGAAAACAGCACATATATGAGGGGTA
>NW_020954588.1:6380729-6389420 GCF_900497805.2 Vombatus ursinus
AAAAATAGAAAGCTAAATGATTGGAACAAGTTTAAAAAAAAAAAAAGTGAACCAGCGGGTTATAATCAATAGGTTACTCAACTTGGAAATATGGAAGACCTGAGTTCAGAGCCCACCTTAGACACTGACAAGCTGTGCCTTAGTTCCCTTGTTTGTAAAATGAGGTGGATTTGCTGGCCCCTAAAGTCCCTCCCAGCTCTAAATTTGTGATCTCGTAAAACTGGGTAACACGCCAGCTTCATGTCTAAATGTTTGATAAGCCTAAGAAAGTAAACTACTTGGGGAGGGCCTCCCTGGTCAGTGTGGACTGCTGGGAATAGGGGAAACAGGTTTTGACCAGAATAAGCTGTTTTGTTGAAAATGATTCCCATTTTTTCTTAAAAAAAAAAAAAAAAAAAAACAGAAACAAAAAACTCCAACTTGTAGCAAATGGACTTTATTTAGGTCTCTCAATGCTTTTCTCTTTTTCTTTTCTTTTTTGCTTTCTTTCTTTTCTTCCTATTTAGATCACTAATTTCCCCAGCTGTGACGCTGACATGTTTTTGTAAGATTTCTTTGAGAGACTCCATTGTAAAGTGGAAAGAGAGCTGACCCCAGACTCAGAAAGACCTGGGTTCAAGTGCTACCTCTGACACAACGTTGGCTGTATCACCCTGAGCAAATCATTTAACTTCTCAGTACCCCAGGTAACTCATTAAGATACAAAATGCGGAAGTTGCCCATCTCTATCATCAGAGGGAGTTTCCATTCAACAGTCGGGGAAAAAGGGATTTCTATAGGACACATAAAAAGACATTTGACCTTTAATTGCAACTGTATTCTAGAGGTTGGATTTCTGAGAATTAGGCAAATATGGTGCTTCCTTTGAATTCTAGGAAGAGATGGTTTTTGTTTTCATAGTGACATCCGGTGGACTTGCTATGTGACCCTTTAAATTCTCGTGGCTCAATTTCCTTATATACAAAATGAGAGTGTTGGACTAAAGTATTTCTAAGACTCTTGACCAATGTTGTTTGAATTCTGTGATTCACTGCTGGTGGAGCTATCATCTTTCTGAAGGTTGTGAGGCTTTGGAAGGCAACACTTCCAAAGCAGCAAAAATGGAGATTAAATGGGGAATTACTGGGGGAAAATGTTTCATGATAGTCTTCAATATGGAGTGGTAAGTGGAAAAGTGAGCAGAGAAAAATTAATGATATAATAACTCATATTTATATTAGTGCTTTGAGGTTTGTAACTTGCTTTTCTCACAAACTCTGCAAGATAAGAGAGTGAACTTTTTAATCTTCATTTTACAAATGAGGATACTGAGGACCAAAGAGATTAAGTTGATCAAGGTCCCACCACTAGAAAATGTCAAAGCTGATATTTAAACCCAAGCCCCCAATTCCAAATCCAGTGTTATTTCTACCAAATTAGGCTATGTCTTATCAGAAGGGAGCAGGCACCTAAGATAATCTGCACATTTCATATGAAAATCTTTTTTTTTTAAATTCTCTTTTTCTGTCTGAGAAGGATGAAGAGATGGGATACATTGAGAAATATAGGTGATAGAAAACCAAATTATAGCCATACAAATTTCTTTTTTTTTAATTAAAAAAATTGTCTTTTTGCAAGGACACATTTTGTCACCAAAAAAAATATATCAACCCCTGGCAAAAGTATATTCAGTGAACATGTAAATAGAAAAACTTCCTGTTATACTGATTGCAATTGACGGTACCTGTAACTTTCCACTTCTGTAGCCTTGTTGAGGAAAAAAAAAAGGAAGTATGTAATGATTTGATGACATTGTTTATTGTATTTACCCTAATATAGTAGCCTTTTAACATTGTCTTCATTTAAATTGTGGCAGTTGTTGGGTATATTGTTCTTTTGGTTCTGCTTTCTTCACTCTGCATCATTTCATGTGCTTTTGCATGTTTCTAGGAATTCTTTAGAGTTCTTCCCTTACAGCACAAGTCTATTCCACTACATTCACAGGCTACAATTTGTTCAGCCATACCAACATCATTGGGCACTAAGTTAGTTTGTAGATTTTTGTTACTAGCAATGACGTTATGAATATGTTTGTGTAGTTCCTTATTATCATTAAGCCCATTGGGGTAGAAGCAGAGCCGTGGAATTTCCATGTCAAATGGCACAAACAATGTAGTCTTGCATAATTTCAGGCTTTTTCAGAACAGTTGGATTAATTCACAGCTTCTGGAGCAATAACTTAGCATGGTTATCTATCCATAATCCTTCCTATATTTAATCACGCATCAATTTAGGGTTAAGGTGATACCCCAGAGTTGATTTTACTTAAATTTCTCTGTTAGTGATTTTTGAAAAATTTATTATATGGTTCTGGATAGTTGTTATTTGTTTTGAAAAGTATTGTTTAATATCCTCTGATCTTTGTGCGTCAATTGGAGAAAGGCTCTTAATCTTGAAAACTAGTGTTAGTTTTCAATGAATTTTGGATGTCAGACTATTTTTGCCTCAAGTCTGTATTTTTTCTTTTCATTTTACCTATATTGGTTTTGTTTATGCAAAAGCTTTAAAATTTCATATATTCAAAATTGTCTACTTTTATGCTGTTTCTTAATCCCCTTCTCTATTCCATCTCTGGTTATGAATTTTCCCCTTATCTGTAGGGGAGAAAGAGGAAAGGGAAGGGAGAGGGAGATGGAGACAGAGATAAGGAGAAAGGAAGGGTGGGGGAGAGAAAATATCAGTCCTTTATTCTCCTCTGGCTTTTTATATGATACGATTTTTAAAGTTTGAGTCTTTTATCCATTTGGTTTATAAAAAACAACTATACAGTGCATGACACAAATTGGTGGTCTAAATCTCTATTCCCCAAAACTGCTACCCAGTTTTTCCAACAGCCTTTACTGAATAAGGGGTCCCTTCCTAGCTAGTTTTTGGAAGACTAGATAGCAGGTTATGTTTGCTTATCATATCTTGTCCACTCATGCGTTTTCTATTTTTTAAAAATCTATTATCAGTTTTTACTAGTGTAAGTATGATATTGTAATATGCTTTAAGATATGGTAAAGTCAAGCATCCTTTATTTCTTTCATATGAAAAAGGATCCTTTTATTTCTGTGTTTATTGCTGTTTTTGTTTTTTTGCTTTTTGGTGAGGCAGTCTGGGTTAAGTGACTTGCCCAGAGTCACACAGCCAGTAAGTGTCAAGTGTCTGAGGCCACATTTAAACTCGGGTCCTGACTCCAAGGCCAGAGCTCTATCCATTGTGCCACCTAGCTGCCCCGCTTAGTATTTTTTTTAACATAAATATTGTATCTCATTGAATGGTCTTTTTCTTCATCCATTGATAAAATCATACAATACAAGACATTTTGTAATAAAATGTGCTGTGGAAAATACACTGGTTCTGGAGTCAGAAGATCTGGGTTCAAATCTTGTCTCTGATGCTTGCTACCTGTGTAATTCTGGACAAGTTACTTAACCTTCCTGGTTCTCAGTTTTGTGTATATAATTAAGGTGATCTCTGAGTTCCCTTCTAGTTCTTTTTTTTTTTTTTTGTTAATTTTTTTTTTAGGCAATTGGGGTTAAGTGACTTGCCTAGGGTCACACAGCTAGTAAGTGTCAAGTGTTTGGTCCAAGGCTGGATTTGAACTCAGGTCCTCCTGACTTCAGGGTTGGTGCTCTATCCACTCCACCACCTAGCTGCCCCCCTTCTAGTTCTAAGAGACATATTACCTATAGTTAATTAGACTGAGTTTTCCTAATGGTGAGCTATTCTTGCATTCTGATAAAAATCCAACATGGTAATAATGAATAGTTTTTGGATGTATTGCTATAGTGTCTTCACTAATAATTTATTTAAAAATTTTGCATCAATATTTACCAGTGATATTAATCTATATATGTTTATTTCCTTCTTTATCTCTCCTTGGTTTAGGTATCAAGATAATATTTGTCTAGTAGAAGTGGTCAGATAAAGTACTTTATTTCTCTGCTTTTGAGATTGATGTAGCATAGGGAATATTTGTTTTTTGTTTAATATTGGATAAGTAAGTGAATTCTTACAGATAAGAGAGAAGTAAATTCTGTCAATCTTGACAAGGAAGGCGTTTGTTTTTTTATTTCCTAGCAAGTCATTTATGGATTATTCCAATTTCCTTCTGAGAATGGGTTGTTTAGGTTTGTTAATTTGCTTATTTTATATTTTTGTAGCTGTTCATTTCATTTAAGTTTTCAGTTTTGTTGGCATATATTTGGGTATAGTAGTTTCTGTGTCAATTGTTTTCTGCTTTATTGTGAATCTCCCCTTTTTCATTTATGATAAAGAAAAACAAAATTTATCTCTTTTGGAGACAGATAAAACCAGCATATTCATTTTGCTGATCTTTAAAAAAAAATAAGCCTTTGTTTTGTTTATCGTTTTCTTTCTTTTCAATTTTATTATTCCTTTTGAGAATTTATGTAGCATGTTATGGGTTTGAAATCACATGCTTAATCATCTCCCTTTTTGTTTAAAAGAAAAGCTATGCTCTCATCTTGGCATGGAGGTGTTTCAGGGTTGTCAAAGATTTTACTAGTGGAGTGCAAACTCTGGTTCTCTAATGCTGTAACACTTTTGAATATGGTCCCAGCAATACACTATGTTTTCTTTCCTAGGGACAGTCTAGCTAAATGTGGAGAGATTCATCACCAGCAGACTGGTCACTAACAAGGCACTGGGCTAAATACTAGGGAAAACAAAAAGTCCCTGCCCACAAAGAGCTTACATTTTACCAGTGGGATATAACATGCATACAAAGTTGCTTGGAAGGCAACTAAGGACTCTTGTCTTTCTAATGTCATGAATTTGTGTGATGTCAGACTGAACACTAGGTTCTAAGCTCTTCTGTTTTTCCAGAAAAATGAAATTGGCAAATCATATTGCTCAAGAATCTCAGAACCTATGAGGAAAGGTACTTCAAAGTTTACTAGTCAATCAACAAAAAAATACTAAACCCATACTGTGTGCCAGGCACTTTGCTAGGTCTTAGAGATATAAATACAAAAATGAAGCAATCTGTACCCTCAACAAACGTCAAAGGAGACAATATATGTGTGTGTTTGTATGTGTGTGTGTCTATGTATATAATATACAAAACACGTAAAAACCAGATATATAGTACAAGTAGCTGGTGGAGGGAAGAGCAGGAAAAGCTGTCTATATCAGAAGTTTCAACCTCTTTTGGTCTCCTAGTTATGGCAGCCAGGGATTCCAGGTGGAAGAGAGGTCAGAAGAGTTTGATATTTATACCATTTTTATATATTTATATTTTTGAGGCATGGTATACACAGGCATAGAGATAGGAAATGGTCAGTGGACCATGCTGTGAGTGAATGGAAGTCATGTATAACAAAGCTGGAAAAGTTAAGAAGGGACCAGATTGTGAAGAACTTTAAATGCTAATAATTCACTTCCTACAGTTCATTGGTAACAGTAAATAAGATGTCTACATTTTGACAACCAAAAGAGTTTAGCAATAGATTGAGCCCAAGTCGAGATGCTCAAAAAGTTATGAGTGTTTCTTGCCAAAGAAGATATTAGTCTACTAAGTCTGTGTTTCTTTAAAGACATAAGAAAATTAAACTGGTTCAAACCTACCTGCTGTGTCCTTTTACATTTTAACTGATTAATTTTTTAGACAAGACAACCTACAAATAGAAGAAAAATGCTTGGATGCGCTAAATAATATCATCAAAAAATGAAATTTATTCTACTTTAACAGATAAGAAATAACTTGTAATTCGTGCTAGCATTAACCACAAATGAGAAGTCTATATAGTCAGCCCAGTAACTTATTAGAACAAAGATAAAAATTAAGAAAAATAAGAAAAAATGAGAAAACTATATTACACACAATTTAAAAATTAGCATTGAACCTATTCAAACAAGTTTTTGATGACAAAAGATAGAAATGGATGGCAGAAAGAACATTGACACTTAAAAAAAAAGTTTTGGCTAAACAGAACTTTAATCTGTGTGAAATAGCTGCCACAACGAGGAGACCGAATGAACCTAAAAACTGCCTCCGTCAGCAAACACGATCTATTTGTCGAGTGGAGAGTGATGGCAACCAGGATAATGCTAGTTTAGAACAAACTTGCTTATTAAATGTTATAGTGAAGGATGTTCAATATCATGAGCAGTAAAATATCAAAATGCAGAGAAAAACAGTGAAGTGAAAATCCAGTTTACAGAAAATTTGGTGGAAGATCCAACTAAGCCAGATCATTCTTAGGGCATTTAAGGGTGAAACAGGGAAAACAACACCCAGAAGAAAGATGCAAACTTCTGTATTTCTATCTCTATAACTATCTATCTAATGAACTCTTTTCCTATCAACGATGGTAGAGCCATCACATTTGGACTCCACCATCGCAGTCTCAGATGGGTTTCTTGAGGACCTTCAGAAGGCATTAAAGAAAACAAAAATGGGAGGAAAATTGAATCAGACCAATATAGAGAGGCTTGGTGCTGAAGGTGAGACAATTTTGAAGGCATTGAGGGTTGCATTTTCAGGGTATCTGAAGGAATGGAATAGACCAGAATAACCAGATAGAGACTATCTCTCCCCACAATATAACCAAGAGAATGTCAATAACCCTACTTTATCATCCTGATGACATTTGTTGTGATAACACTTTGGGCTAGAAAGTCCCTTCTATCTCTAAATCTTTCTCCCGTGATCTACAATGTTTTGAGGGTATCATTTATGAGAGAATTAGATAGTGATAGACAAGCCTTCACAAATGATAATGGTTCAGTAGACCACATCTTTACCATCACACAATTGACTTGAAACATGAAGAGAGTATGAGATCCTGCAATTATTGTTTTACTATAAAAAAATCTGATTAAGTAAAGCAAAATAGTACCTTGATCCCCCAAGATGTCTCCTGTGAACATATATGCACGGGGTAGAATGGAGATAATCTTGTTCAATCCTCTTTGTTCAGTCATTTCAGTTGTGTCCAATTCTTTGTGACCCCATTTGGGGTTGTCTTGGCAAAGCTGCTGGAGTGCTTTGCCATTTTCTTCTCCAGCTCATTTTACAGATGAGGAAACTGAGGCAAACAGGGTGAAGTGACTCAGCCAGGGTCACATGGCTGCTAAGTGCCTGAGACCAGATTTGAACTTAGAAAGATGAGTCTTTCTGACTCCAGGCCTAGCTCTTTATCCACTGTGCCACCTATCTGCCCAATCCTCTAATCATTCATTAATATCGGAAAAAAAGTATAAAATAAGGAACTGTTTGCCAAAGATATTTATATTTCCATAGAGGAAATCCAATGTCAATTCCAAGCTAAAGGAGGGATTCATTGTAGATACTCCTGTTTGTGGATGACATTGATTACATTTTCCTGGGGCTAGATGCAGAACTTCGTACTTAATGCTTCTAAATAAACGAGTCTGACCTTACTATCTCAATGGAAAATCCAGGCTTATGAAAAATGTCTGTTGTCCATCCTAATCACACCGTCATAGTCTAGACAACATATAGAGCTCTCCTCTCGGGACAGCTAGGTGGTTCAGTGGATAGAGTGACCTAAAGTCAGGAATACCCAGCTTCAAATCCAGAATTTATTAGTTGTGTGACCCTGGGCAAATTACTTAACCACTATCTGTCTCACTTTCCTCATCTATAGAATTGAAATAATAATAGCCCCTACTTTCCAGGGTTGTTGTGAAGATAAAAGGAGATGAGTGCTAGGAGTTTTGCAAACCTTGAAGCACTCTGTAAATACTAATGGTTATCATTATTATGAATTTATATGTATGTGTGTATATATGTGTATATTTACACACCAAAAAAGCTTTCTTAGATAAAATAAAATGCCTTTAATATGGACTATGATCTAGGCCAGAAGTGGGGAACCTGTGATCTTGAGGCCATACGTGGCCTTCTAGGCCCGTGGATGGGGCCTTTTGAGTCCAAGTTTTACAGAGCAAATCTTTTTATTAAGGAGATTTGTTCTGTGAAACTTGAATTCAGTCAAAGGGCCACACCTGAGGACCTATGCGGCCACATGTAGCCTTGAGGCCACAGGTTCTCCACCCCTGTTCTAGGCTCAGAATTGAACAAGAGGAGGAGAGAGGATGGATTGCCTTTGGAAAAGTACAAAGATCTTTTTAATAATTTAAAGTTTATCCCCGGCACAAAGGCCTATATAATTAAAACCAGTGTTCTTCTGCTAATGTGTAACAACTTCAAATCATAGAACATTTTAATCTCTCAATATTAAAATTAAATATCACCTAAAATGCAATCTTTGAAGGGGTGCATGTTAGGAAGCTGGAGTACATACAAAGAAAGAATTAAAAAGTAGAAGTGCATAAAAGATACCATCAAACATGTATGACTGAAAATATGGAGACTTCCTCAATCAGGCAATGGCTAAACAAATTGTGGTATGTGAATGTGATGGAATACTACAGCACCATGAGAAACTGAATATAAAGGAATCAGAGAAGCATGGGAATGATTTATATGAATTGAAGCAGAGTAAAGTGAGCAGAACCTGGGGGAAAACATACACAGTGACTATAATGGTACAAATTCAAAGATATAAAACCAAAACTAAACACTGGGTAATTATAGTGCCCACCTTGGCCACAGGGAATAAAAGAGCCATAGATCTGGAGTTGAAAGCTATCTTACAGGTCATTGTAAGAGATGAT
>NW_020954588.1:6389439-6412904 GCF_900497805.2 Vombatus ursinus
TGGTTTGACAAAAATGACAGGGTTAGAACACTGCATGAATTGTCAGACTCAGTTAATGGGTTAGTTTTTCTTAACTGTTTTTAATAGCTGCCAAACTGCTTTTTAATCTCTTTTTTAAAATTCATTGTTACAAAGAATGACTAGGGAGTAGGGAAGGAAGAACCAGGTATCCAGAAATGAAGGTGAGATGAAAATGAAATATCAACAAAAAATTAAGATTAAAAAATATGGATAGAGTACATAGTGAGAATGATGGGTAGTCCACATTCTCTGCAATAAGAACAGAATGAAATGAGTGCTCCCAGCATGTTGGGTGAGTGCCTTATGGCAAACCTCTGTGAGACAAGAGTTAGCAAGAACAGACAAGTAGGTACTGATTGTGTCTACATCATTTGAGGGAATATCTATGTTGATAAGACTATAGAGCCGTTGGAGTAACAATTAATGGAAAAGCATTTATGAAGCACTTATTATGGAGCCAGAAATTGTACTAAGGGATAAAGGGACTAAGATATTCCTTGACCTCAAGGGGATTGCATTCTAATAGGGGAAGAGTACACATGTAGGGAAATGGAAGAAAGGGAGAGATATTTTTGATTGGAAGTATTTTGGTCTGGGAAGTTGCTAAAATCATGAGCAGAGCCCTCAGACAATTGATTGACACCTCCTACTATTAGGAATGATAGCATTGATTTTATCTGATTATCATTACCAGAGGTAGAGGTAGAAAGAATGAGGATGTGCATTGTTGATGGAGTTGTGAACTGATCCAGCCATTCTGGAGAGTAATTTGGAACTATGCCTAAAGGGTAATAAAACTGCATATCCTTTGATCCAGCAATACCACTACTAGGTCTGTATAAAGAGATCATAAAAATGGGAAAAGAACCTATGTGTACAAAAATATTTATAGCAGCTCTTTTTGTGGTGGCAAAGAATTGGAAATTGAGGAGATGCCCATCAATGGGGGAATGGCTGAACAAGTTGTGGTATCTGAATGTAATGGAATACTAGTGTACTGTAAGAAATGATGAATGAGCAGGCAGATTTCAGAAAAACCTGGAAAGATTTACATGAACTGGTGCTGAGTGAAGTGAGCAGAACCAGGAGAACACTATACACAATAAAAGCAACATTGTGTGGTGATCAATTTTGATAGAGTTGGCTCTTCTCAGTAACACAATAATCTAAGACAATTCCAAAAGACTCATGATGGAAACTGCTATCCACATCCAAAGAAAGATCTATGGAGTCTGAATGCAGATAGAAGCATACTATTCTCTCTCTCGCTCTGTTTTTTTCTTTCTTGTCGTTTTCCCCTTTTGTTTTGATTCTTCTTTCACAACATGACTAATGTGGAAATATGTTTTTTTTTTTTTTAAAGAAAGAATGAGAATGGAAATGAGTCAGAGGGATGCTCATTGCATAAAGATAAGCAGAGAATAGTAGTGCTATGAGTCTAGGTCTGGGCTTGATATAGAGAATTCTCACCAATCAGGAGGCAGTGCCTCAGGTGAGAGTTTGAGTAATGGGCTAGAGGTAAAGAAGCTGGAGCTAGAACAATGAGCCATTTTATTAGTGAATTTATTCCATTGACATCCAAGGTTATAGCGGTTAAATGTATTTCTCCCTGTATCCATGCTGTATTACTTCTTTTTAAATAATCATCACAAGGTTTATCTTGCTTAAAATAAACTCTGCCTTCACATATAAATATATATTCATCTTCCCAACAGACCCAGATTCCTACATTTCACTTTTACTAAAATAACCTTTTTTTTTTTACACTTCCCTTGCCCAGCCCTGATAAGGAACATAGAATCACTGAATCTGACTTAGAGGGGACCCTCAGAAGCCATCTGTTTCTATGATTATCCAGCTTTTGCTTAAAGACTTCAAGTGAAAGGAAACCAGTGGTATCCTAAGGTAGCCTGTGCCACTTTTATAAAGCTCTAATTGTTAGAAATTTCATCCTCGCATCACCTACCCATTGTTCCAAGTTATGCCCCCTAGGGCCAAACAGAACAAAAAATTATATATTTTTTTCCGCACAAGGTAGAATGTTCAGTTTTACAGGCTGTGTGATTTTCATTGTAGATGATTTCCATTGTGTTTTGGTATATATTTCTAGCCTTTTCTTGTTATTCATTGAGTAATATTGCATGATTTGAACTGATATTTTTTAATATGTGAATTGCTTCCTTCTGGTGGCTTTTAAGATATTATCTTTGATGTTGATTCTCTGGAATTGGGTAGCAACATTTCTGTATGAGTTAAACTTCGGATTTCTCTCTGATAGTACCCCAAGAATTCTAGCTGTCTGTACTTCGCCATTTCCAACATTGGGCCTTTTGCAAGGGGTAGGGAGGGAGAGTATGATTTCCTGGAATATTACACTTTGACTCTTTGTTATAATTTTTTGCCAAAAGCCAACAATTCTTAGATTATCATCTTAAGTGCTATATGTAAGTTTAGTTGCTCTGTGTTGTAGAGAACTCAGATACCTTTAAGTAGTGTTGAAGATAGACTGTTAGACTTGGAGTCAGGAAGAACTCAGTTTGAAACCTGCCTCAAATATTTACTATGTGTGTGGCCCTAGGTAAGTCACATAAACTCTGTCATCCAGAGTTTCCTCATGTATAAAATGGGGAAAATAACAGTATCTATCACATAATGTCATTGTTAAGACCTAATTAGATAATATATATAAAGTGTTCTGCTAACCTTAGGATGCTATATAAATGCTGTTATTTTTATTATTTTTCTGTCTTTTTATTTGCTTTAGTATTTTCTCTTGGTTCATTTTTATGTTCTTTGTTTTTATCTTTTTAAGAGGATTGACAAATTTTTAAAAATTTTACAACATATATTTTAAGCAGAGGATTCCCTTATTTGTCTTCTTGTATCCTACTTCAAGAGTTCTAATTTCCCTCATTATTTCTTCCAGTATGGTTTGTGAACTCAATAAAAGAATTTACAGGGGGTGCTTTTCCATTTGAGGGAGTTGAGTTGTAGTTACTGTATTGTAGCAATAGTCCTTTCTGAAGATTTCTTCTCATTTTTATTTACTCTATTGTATTTATTTATCGAGTTGGAGATTTTTTATTTATTCATTTCTTCGGTCTACCTACTAGTTTTCCTGTGACATTTTTCTTATTATAATATCTTCCCTTTTCTATCTTTTGTTATTTTACCTTATTATCTCTCTCTCTGTCTCTACTTCACTCTCTCTCTACTTCACTCTCTCTACCTCTCTCTCTATCGCTGTTTTGTGAACATGATGAAGAGGAACTGGTTTAGACACAATTACTCACTCAGCTGTCTTGCTGAGACACCTCCAATACAATAAACCTATATTAACTGCCTCTTATGAATAAGACTTTGTGTTGGGCGCTGGGAATATAAACAAACAAAGAAATGATATGTAAAAGATCTGTGACAATCAGCATGAGAAACTCCTACCAGGGCAAATAGCAACACATCTATGACTTAGTAAATAAATCTTAGGGAATTATCTGATGCATTTATGGGTCAAATGACTTGCCTACCATACAGAGGTAGGATTTAAATCAAAGTCTTTCTGAAGTCAAGTCCAACACTATATGATACCTCATGGTCTGTCTTCTGGTAATACAAAGATTTTAAAAATTATTCTGCTCCTGCCTCAAGGAATTTATAGTCTACAGGACAGTATATGATATGTACAAAGATAAATACAGTTAGAGGAAGGTAGTGATATGGCATAGCAGAGATCTAGATGATATGCCTTGGGAAAATGTTAGGATGGAAAGAACAGTTTTAGTTGAGTAGTTTAGGAAGACTTCATGGATAAAGCTGTGTCCCAGCTGAGCCTTTAAGAAAGAGGATTCTCAAAGTCTGAGATGCATGGAATTGTCAGAGATGACATGTCAAGTTTGGAAAATAGCTAGCAGTCCAACTTGGCTGGCACATAGGCCACACAGAAAAGATTAATATTAATTAAGACCAGAAAATAGCTTGTCTAGATTGTGGAGGGTCTTAAATGCCTGATTAGTGAGTTTTTATTTTAGCCTGAAGACAGTAAGTAACCACTAAAGCTTTTTGAGCAGAGAAGAAGCCTCAGTCCAGTGCTGCCATCATCATCAATAGCTATTTAAATCATAGTGCTGTAAGGTTGGCAAAGTGCTTTACATATGTTACCTCATTTGATCCTCACAACAACTCTATGAAGTAAGCCCTATTATCATCTCATTTTATAGATGAGGAAATCGAGGCTGAGAGATTAAGTGACTTGCCCAAAGTAATATAGTTAAGTAAATATCTACATCAGGATTTGAACTCAGGTCTTTATGATTCCAAGTATTATACTGTATCCACAATGTCATCTTAGGAATATTGTTTTGGAGGCTGTGTGAAGGATAGATTAAAGAGAGGAGAGAAACTATTACAGTAGTGTAGGTAAAAAGTGATGAGAGCATTTTCCCACCAGAGTGAGTGATGTTGTGAAAATAGAATTGATAGGTCTTGACAGTAAAATAGATATTGGGGGGGAGGGTTGGTAAGGAGTGAAAGAGAAAGAAGAGTCAAAAATTGCTTTGAGATTTCTAGCAGAGATAGGGAAAACGGTAGGATTGGTGATGCCATCTACATAAATAGGAAAGTTTGGAAAACTCACAAATTTATAAGGAAAAATGAGTTGAGTTTGAGGTGCTGGTGGGATGTCCAGCAGACATCGAAAGATGTGGAACTGGAGTTCGCGGAAGATGTGAGTGCTGGATATGTAAATTTGTACATCTTCTGCCCAGAGGTGACGACTGATCTGTAGCAGCTAAGCATTCATTGTGACATTGGTCTTCTGATCCTTTCACGGGACCAGATGAGATGTCCGAGGAAGAGAGAGAAGAGAGGAAGAGTGGGCTTACAGAGTCTTGTAGGATACTCTCCCTTAGAAAGTGGGAGGAGGACACTAAACCGGGTAAGGATTGTTCAGACTGGTAGAAGAATTAAAAGACTTAGTTTTACAAATTTATAAAACCAGTGGAGGAGATGGTATCCAGGAGGAATGGGAATTCAAGTGCCAAATGCTGCAGAAAGACAAATAAAGATGAAGACTGAGAAAGGAAAATCAGATAGAGCAATTTAAATGGTCATTGGTCACTGAGTGTAGCTAGGTGGCGTCGTGGATAGAGTGCTGGACCTAGCGTTGGGAAGACCTGAGTTCCAATATGGCCTCAGATACTTGGTAGCTGTGTGACCCTTTAAGAGGTTTCTCTGTTTCTGGCTTTGTGTTGCTGAGAATCACTGAAGGCAGTCACCAACTCAAACCTGTACACTTCACATAGCACTTTGTTATTATATAACTCTCTGATAAGTTGTCATGTTACATAACAGTGTGAGAACCGGTACCGATTCTTGTATCCAGTGATGTAATTAGGATCTTGCATGGCACAGCACAAACAATCCTGGATATGGAATCAGAGAATCTGGGTTCAGATCCTGGTTCTATAATTTACTACCTACGTAACCTTAGGAAAGTCATTTCATTTCTCTAAGTTTTCATTCTCTCACCTGTAAGATGTGGGGCTTGGACGTTATATCCTCTAAGATTTCTTCTAGCTCTGAATGTGTGTTCCTATATGGTATTGCGTGTTTTTGCTGCCTGTAATTCTTATCCTCCTACCAGACCGGCTATAAATTGTGTGAGAGCAGAAAGTTAGGGAAATGCGAGCAATTTCACAGAGCTGGTTGTTAAATTTTCAGTGTGAGAATTTACACCTTGGAAATTGACAAACACTATGAATCAGAACTTGATTTATTGTTTGGTTTATTATCTAGACTTAAGAAAGCATTGGCAAAATATAACTTTGAAATATATCATTTGTACTTTTTTTTTTGGAGTTGTTAAATATTTATCAGCACATTGCTAGTAAAGACTGTCTTATAACAACCTCATATTATCATTCCTAGGCTATTATAAAATGCAAATGAGACTCTGATATCACTTATTTTTGGGCATTCTTGTTCTATATAATCTAAAGATAATCCAGATTATTTCTAGAGCACAATATGAGAAGCTTTAAAATGATGGTCTATTCTTAACATTGACGAATATTAAGTGACCATTGTGTGCAGGGCATACTTAGGAAGGGATCCTTAGATGAGGTTACATCCTAACAGGGAACATACACCATCTTCACTGTCATCTTTATAATGGCTTTATAATGGAGTCCCTGCTGTTTAAGTCACAGGCATAACTCAGAGATGAGACTACAGGTTGGCTACACTAAGGTTCCTTTGATACACTTGGCAACCAGATCCTCTTGGAAAAGAATTGAGATGCCCCTGTCTATCACAGGTCTATTACAGATTCATTAGGCTCTAATAACTTTCCCAACTCCCTGTGACCAAAGATTTGGTTTTCAGTGAGGTGGAAGCAAAGGCTTTTCATTCACATACCAGCTTTGCTTGATATCTCTGGGCCTCAATTTCCTCTTCTATAAAGTCGGGGGTTAGACAATCAATCAGTAAGCATTTGTTAAGCAATTATTTTTTGCTTACATTATGCTAATTAATGGGGATAGAAAAAAAGGCCCAAAAAAAAATCCCTTCCCTCAAGGAGCTTACTTTTTAATAAGAGAAACCACATGCAAATAAATAAGTACTGTACATATAAGATTCACACAGAACAGGTGGACTGTAACCTTTGGGAGAAGTCTCAAATGCTTGGTGGAGAATTGTGGCAAGAAAGGCCTAAAGTGGAGTTCATGTGGTGGAAGTGGGGAGGGAGAGCCATCCAGGCATGGAGGACTGCCAGGGAGGGGAAAAGGTTCAGGGAAAGGTTCTGATGTTGTGTGCAAGGAGCAGCCAGTGAGCCAGTATGGCTGAATCATAGTGTATTGCAGGAAGTCTAGGAGAGTAGAAAGGTAGCCAGAAAGAGACCTGGTTGTGAAGAATCTTAAATTACAAAGAGCTTTATATGAGATCCTGGAAGTAATAGGAAACCATTGGGTATTATTGGGCAGGAGGTGACATAGTGAGACCTGGGCAGTAGGAAAATCACTGGAGCAGCTTTTTAGAGGCTAGATTGAAGCAAGGAGACGCTTGAGGTAGGAAAACCAGTTGGGCTATTGCAAAAGTTTAGGTGGGAGATGATGAGGAGCTGAACTAAGTGTGGGGACTACATGAGTGGAGAGAAGGGGATGTATACATGAGATGTTGAAAAGGTAGAAATAATAAAATTTGGCAACAGATTGGCTGTGTAGAGTTAGTGAGAGTTGAGAATGATGCCAAGGTTGAGAACCTAGGTGAGTAGGAGGATGGTGATGTGGAAGTTTGAAAGAGGAGAGCATTTGAAGGGGAAAGATAATGAGTTCTGCTTTGGACACATTGAGATTGAGATGCCTACAGGAAATCTGGTTATAAATGTCCAATAGGCATTGGGAAGATGGGAATGGAGCTCAGAAGATGGACTGGGGCTGGATATGTAGATCTGAGAATCATCTGCCTAGAGATTATAAGTGAATCCATGGGAGCTGATGAAATCACTAAGTGGATAGTGTAGACTAGGTGACCTCTAGTTCTAAATCTGTAATCCCAAATTTTTCATTTTGTGAATTCAGCACCACCTTGTGGACATGAAGAATACCTAAAACATAGGCACTGTTTCACAGTGTCATCATAAATTAATGTATTTGAAAAATACTTTGTTAACCTTTAAGGGATATGTAAAGGTGAGCTGTTGTCATTCTTAAAAACAAGCAAATCCAACAGCAACTTAAAGATATTTTTTGTGTGTTAGGAGAGTTTTTTTTTGATCCACAAAAATCGTATATTTTCACTAATATGTCCTACATCACTCTTGTGAAGCAGGCCAGCAAATATACAAATATACAACAATAAAATAAGAGCTTTTGTGGGCGTTGATGCCTAGCACAATTTTGAGCACATAAAGATGGTCTTTTTTCTTTTTATATTAAAACAGAAGGAGTGGTATATGAATTTGTGATAAGCTGGGTGACTGGGGTCATTGTTTAGATGCCATTCATAAGATTGAAAGCCCCATTTGGTCTCTTTCCATCACATTCTGCTTTTTCAAGAACAAAAGCACCTTCTTTCCCAATTCAGCTAGACCATGGATTATCACAAGGCTAATCTTTAAGGTATAAGATTCCCCCTTTGAAAAAAGAAGACTCACATTTTTATACTCGTGAACTACCAACTTTGTATATGCTATATATACTTATCGGTTATTTGTATCTTTCTATGTTTCCATGCATTTATAAAATGCACAACAGTAGGTGATTCTAATCAGAGACAACTAGTTATAACTGTGTCTGCGGCACGCTGAATTTGGGGGGGGGGGGGGGCAGTACCTGACCAGCAGGTGGTGTAGTGGATAGAGAACCGGGCCTATAATCAGGAAGACTTATCTTCCTGAGTTCAACTCTGGCCTCAGACACTTACTACGTGGGTGACACTGGTTAAGTCACTTAACCTTGTTTACCTCAGTTTTCTCATCTGTAAAAATGAGCTAGAGAAGGAAATGGCAAACTATTCCAGGATCTTTGCCATGAAAACTCCAAATGGGGTCATGAAGGCTTAACATAACTGAACAACAGCTGAACCTGAGCATGGGAAAAACTCAGGGAGAAGGGATGGCTCATCCCTCATGAGGTTATGGGGGAAGGCAGACCCTGCACAGAAAGTCACTATTGCAATGGGACCTTGACTGGCAGCCCAATGCAGTTGTGCCATAGACCACCATAGATAAGGCATAGGGATGGTAGCTGCTATGAGAATGAAGATGGCCCCCTCCCACAGGGAAAAACTACCCCCTCCCCAGAATACTCATGATTGTACAATGTAAAGTATCATTTACCTTGAGTCATCACTTACTTTCTTACCCACAATTCCCGTTATCTAATCTTTTGCATTGACTTGTAGATATTTTTTCTTACTAATTTCCCCTCTTAAAAGGTCAGCATGAACAGAATTTAGTTTCTCTGAACATATTCTGCCTAGCTCTAATTTAATTTTGCCCCATTAAATGACCAATAGTATCTTCCAACCACTCTTAGCCCTGGCCTTTCTGTTTCTACTGCTGGGCAGTCTCCAATTTCTTACTCAATCCTACCATATTTCTAACATTACTTATGCTTGCTACCAAGCACCAGATTGCTGGTAATGATATTTGGAAGGGGGGTGGTGGGGAGGAAAACAGAGAGTTGGAAGAGTTTGGATGGGACTTTTTAAAAGGTTTTATTTGCTACTATAATATAAAATTATCATTGTGGAAAAGAACAAAACTGAATCAAAAGAACAAGGATGCCTTGAATTCAAAGATAAGAAGAGAATGACAGCTAAATGATACAACAATTATAACAATTTTAGAACAAGGACAAAAAAAATCCAGAGTAAATAGCACAAATTTGCAGCACCCAAATTTTATTTTGTTGAACCTTGACCTAAATAATATTTAGCAACAAGAAAAAGCTACTGAACCAATTCAAAGTGGAAACCAAGTTTGTTTTCTAAAACTGTTCAACCCAAACACCCAGATATCCTCTAAAACAAATTAAATCAAATTAACATTTCACTTGGTACTTGATTTAAAAGATATTATATTTTGAATTTTTTTTCACTTCTGCACCACTGAAGCTTGAGAGAAATAAGTACAGTCTGAGGCGGGGAAAGTAATATGGTAGAAAGAACACTGGATTAGATGTCAGTAGATGGCTTTAAGACCCAACTTTGCCATTAAGTTGTTGTCTGACTTTGGTCAGGTCAGTCATCTTCTGAGCCTCAGTTTCCTCATCTTTAAAATGGACTAGATTATCTTTGAAGTCCCTTTCAGGTCTAATAATCTATGCTTCTGTGAAAAGATGCTTTGGTGAAAAAATTTCCTATTAATTCATCCAAGTGTTTATTGAGTGCTTGCTATGTGAAAGGTTTTATGCAAGGCTGCCATGAGCAAGAAGGGAAGAGAAGGAAAAACACTTTCTGTCTTCCTTCATTGTTATATATGAAGAAGTAACAAAGGAAAAAAAATTTTTCATTAGGTTAAAATAAATAATTATGTGAAATGGGCACTAGCCCACTCAGTAGTTTGTTTTTAAATAAAGACAAATTGAGAGAGGAGGGATACATCCATTATAAGGCATACTTTCACTTCTTTGTTTATACATCCCATACATAGGGTAGGCCTCTAGAGAATTTGTTTTTTCAATGAATGATGGAAATTCATAGATAATCTAAAAATTCTGCCTTAAGAAATAATTTTGACCTCCTTCTGTATCAAACTGAATTTTGAGCAGAGCTGCTAAAAATGAAGAATTGATCATTTGAATTGAATCTCATTTCTTCTGTCCACTTGCTAGTAAAACTGCTAACAGAGTATAAAAAATAAGAGGCAGGAAGAGAGAAAAGAAAATGGTTAGAATTATCTTTATGACTAAATATGCATGAGAGTATCATTTCAAAAGACTGAGTGAATGATGCATAAAGGAAGAACAGTTAGAAAATCATGGATTGCATTTAGCTCACACTTGTATTCTCCAAAGATCATTTTTATATAAGGTGAGCTTTCTGTCATTATTATTTAATGACAGTGTTTGCTTGAACCTTACTCCCTGAAATACAAGACTTAGGAAATTAAAATGTTTGTGCAAATATAAACCTTTTTTTAAAGCTGATTTTACTTAAGGCAGAGGACATAAATTATTTGTGGAAACAGTATATTAATCAACTAATTAAGAAGTATTTATTAAGGGTCTACTATACACAAGGGCAGCAGGGTGGTGCAGTGGATAAAGCACTGGGCTTGGAAACAGGAAGACTCATGTTCCTAAGTGCAAATCTGACCTCAGACCTCACTAGCTACATGACCCTGGGTGAGTCAGTTAATCCTGTTTGCCTCAGTTTCCTCATCTGTAAAATGAGCTGGAGAAGGAAATGGCAAACCACTCCATTATTTTTGCCAAGAAAACTTCATATAGAGTTCCAAAGAGTCAGACGTGACCGAAAAGTGACTTAACAACAAGAAGCTATGTACAAAGCACAATGCTAGGGATTCAGGTACAAAGAATGAAATAATCACTACTAACAATAAACACCCTTCTAATGGGGAAGATAATGAGTATGGATAAAAACATGTAGCAAAAAACAAGATAAAAATATGCAGCATAAATATGAAGTTAATAAATACAAATATGTGTATATAATATACTATATATATGTGTATATATACACGTATATATACGTATATATGTATATATACGTATATATACATATATGTATATATATGTGTATATATAATATATATACGTATATATATATGGTATATTGGGGGAATCAGGAAAGACTTTTTGCAGAAGATGGTGCCCAAGCTGCATCTTAAAAAAAGAGAGGGGTTCTATGAGGTGGAGATATAAAGAGCACATTATAAAGAGGCCAGTATGGCTGGATGGCAGAGAATAGTGGGTGATGGAGTCATGTCCAGTGAGACTAGAAAGATTAAGGCTATATTTTGTAGAGCTTTAAAAACAAAACAGAGGAGTTTACATTTTTATCCTGAAGACAGTAGAAAGCCCCTGGAATTATTGGTCTCATGATCAGACCTGCACTAAGAAAAATTATTTGGGCAGTAGTATATGGGATGGACTAGAGGAGGGGAGACTTGAGTCAGGGAGACCACATGGAAAGCTATTTCAGTAATTTAGGTAAGAGGCAATGAGGACCTGAACTAAAATGGTAGCTTTGTGAGTACAGAGAAGGGGCCAGAAGCTGGAGATGTTGTAAAGGTGGAAATGGCAAAATTTGGCAACTAACTATATGGAGTGAAGGAGAAGGAGGAATCCAATATAATGCTAAAATTAGACTTGTGATGTTGGAAAGATTATGGTGTCTTCACCAAAAATAGGGAAGTCTGGAAGAAGGGACAGTTTAGGGGGAAAGATAATGGGTTGTTTTAGGCATGTTAAGTTTAAGATGCTTTCATCCATCCCACTTGAAATGTCCAATAGACAATTTTTCATGTGGTATTGAAACTCAATGGAGAGACTGGGACTGGATATAGAGATAATGATTAAGTCCATGGGATCTGATTAGTTTACTAAGGGAGAGAATATAAAGGGCTAAGAGATAAGAGACCCAGAACAGAATCTTGGAGGATGCCCACAGTTAGGGGGAGTGATGTAAATGAAGAACTAGTAAAGGAAAATGAAAAGGAGCAAGTAGTCAGACAAGCAGGAGGAGAACCAGGAGAAAGAGTGTCCCAAAAACCTAGACTAGAGAGTATCAAGGAGAAGAGGGTGATCAATAATGTCAAAGACTGCAGAGAGATCAAGGAAAATGAGATCTGGTAAAAATATATGTCCCTGGAGCCATAAATCTAAAAAAAAAAAAGGACACAGATAGTATTCTATTCTACTGCCTGTGTATATCCACCAAATTAGAGACTGAAAGTACAGTGTAGGAATAAGAAAACAGTAGAAATGACCAGAAATTCACAGGAGATGAAATCCAAGAAAGATACTAACAAAAAAAACCCCACGACCTTTAAGGCTTGTACGCTGGAAAAAATAAAAAAAAGAAACTGGGAAACCTTTCTGGGCAAAGAAACCAACCTTTATTAAAGAAACAAAGGTGGTGGTCTGAAGTCCGCCCAGTGTGATCTGACACCATGAGATACAGAATTCATATTTATTTATAGGTTACTTGTTCATGTGTGGCTCAACAATGCCCTCTTGCAAGGTTTTGATATCCCAATCATTCCCTTTACATTCTAGAAGGCTTTCTTTCTTCATCATTTTAATATAAAGATTAGGATACAGATATGATTATTATGGTCACATACTCAATACATAACATATCCATATATGTACATGTAAATGTAGGTATATACATATAGGTATATAACACACATCTATGTGTATATGTATATGCATAATATATATATACACATTATGTATCCATAATTATTATAGTCACACTCCTAAGATTAACTAACACAGCTATTCCCCTAGGGCTACATCATAGTTTCGGTTACACAGGCTTTCACCCAGGAATATATCTTACTATAAATCACACTCTCACTTCTTATCCTGTTAAAATGATTGTAGCTGATAAATGACTGCAAAGCACTCAAGACATTGATTATTGATCTTTCCCATTACAACACAAATCCACAAAGTGTGGGCAGTAAGCATGGCAGACAAGATCCTGATACCAAGGAGGCATATTGGACCTTGTGGGTGTCATTGAAGTTTGATAGGATGGAAGCTATGATTAAAATATGGCCCGTGAAGGAAATATTTACCGTTACTCAAAAATAACATGTTAGATATAAAGGATATAGGAATAGTATTGAATACTAAAAACATTTCTTTTTGTGAGGAAATCTAAGGGCCAAAAGGGGAAAAGAAGCATGGTGGAGAACATTTAGGTGTTAATCAATAGAGGAAGAAACTATAGTACACTTAAAACACACTACAAACAGAAAGAGAAAATAAATAAGGATGGAAAAGAGATAATAAGCACATCAAGGCATGATGTAATATTGATAGAGGACTTTGATGATCAGGATATGTGATAGAACCCAAATCCTTTGCCCAAAGGAGAACAGCTAATACTGTTTGTTTAATCTTTTTTACTTTGTGATAATTTCATCCTTCAAAAGATAAAGGGATTCGCAAGGGGAACTTTTATTTTGGATCTGATTGTTAGCATGAAAAAACTGGCTCCTAGGATGGAAAGAATGGAAATGTTAGGGGAAAATGAATGTGTCACCTTGAAATTTGTGATAGAAAAGAAGAAAGCTGGGCACCCCAGATTTTGGGAGCGTTGAAAGGGCTGAGTGAGAAGATGGATAGCCTACCAACAGGGGAAGATCCCATAGTATACCATTCTACAGGGGGAGTTGGCCCAGGGGGCATGAGAAGTACAATTCAGAGGATGCAAAGAATAATTCTGATGAGGAAAAAGAGAGGGACTGTATAAAAAAAGATCAATATGGAGATGGGAGAACTTATTAACTAAGATTTTTTTAAAAGGCATACAAAAGATGGCAGCAAAGCAGACAGCAGAGGGTACATATAGTAGCATAATAAGGTACTATATAGTAGCATAATAAGGTACATCAGGAGTTTGAAAGCTTAAATTGAGTCCAGGCAAGGAAATCCGAGGATGACAAAAAGGTTGAGAGTTTGGTTTTTGGTTTTTTTTTTAAAGGAATGCTGATCCTCTCAAGAGGATCAGAGAAGAGATAGCAGCATTACTTGGAATACATGGGATGATGATAATGGATGATGGAGATGCTGCTTAAATCATATTTTTATTCTCTTGGCCCTTGGACTGGAAAAGACAGCACAAAAATGGTTCAAAGTTACAGTAGTTGAAAGCCAAGATGAGTAAGAGAGCCTTTAGTTATCTGTCATTGAGGAATTCAAATCATGCAGCCCAAACCAGGCAGATTCCAAGGTCCTGAAAAAATTGGTGAATGTGTTGAGCTACCTCCCATCAGTGATCTCTGGAAGACCACAAGGAATTAGAGTACTATTGAAGGATTGGAGTAGGGTAGACATGGTCCCAATTTAAAGGAAAAGGGGTTGGGGCGTGGCAAGGTAAATGGAGCATTGGCCGTCAGAACTGAAACTAGGCTATCACTGGGGCTTGAGGAATTGTTCTCCACTTTTGAGCCAGAGCAGGCAAGCCAAAATCCAGGTTCTGAATGTTCTAACTTGTTTGATAAATTCTGAAACAAACGCGAGCCAAATATTATTCAGCTTCGTTTCAGACCAACGGCATTGATTGTTTCTGTCTTTTCTGTCAGAACCTTTCTCCTCCATTCCTTCTTCCTCCTTCCTCCTCTCCCCTACTCTGCCACAATTGACCCTTAATGTTCTAGTCTGGAGAGCCCAAGGCTTCTTGCAAAGACCTAGCTGGAGGACCTTAGACCTATTAAGATAGGAGGGGCCAGAGGAGGGAGGGAGGACTTTGCCAGAGATGGAATTGAATACAAATGACATTAATTGATAGTGAGCACACTATAGAAACAGAGCCAAAAATACAATCGTATTTCTGCTAACAGCTGCACAGCGAGCAGATACAGTATGGGAAGACCGAGTCACATCTGTGCAGGCACCAGGATGAAAATAGCATGCTTCATTTGCAGCTGATGTACATTTTCACTTTCACAAAGAGATTTTGTATTTCTGAATGTTTTAAAAATCAGCAAACTTGTCATTTTTTTTCTTTGCTCTACAAATTGAAATAATATTTTGCAATTATGTGTGTATATAATATACACACTTCTCATGCATAGCCCCTCTCCCTGCCCTGGGGCCCCGGCTACATCCTGGCTCTTTTGTGCCTTTGTCTAGTATTGTTTTATAGACAAAAGTTGATTTCAATATTAAAATTGCATTTGGGTCATTCAAATATCCTTTGAAGAGTGGATGTAATTAAATCTCCAGACTAATGAGGGACAAGAAAGGTGTTATTGGCCTCCATATACACCACACATCTCTACACACACATACACACACACACCTGTTTAACCTAACTTAGCAATTCTGCATTAGGGGCTAGCTATAATAATAATATAAATATCTGTATCCTTTATTGCTTATACTGAAAGGCAATAAATATATCACAATAGTCAGGAGCATTGGAATCTAGAAGATTTGGTTCAAACTCATCTTCAGCTGTGTGACCAAAGTCAAGTCACAACTTTTGTGCCTGAGGCAACTCTCTGTGATCAAATTACAGAGAGGTTGCTGATCTTTGGTTGTGGAGGGACTTTCACAGTTGGAGTTTCTCTTGCTGATGGAATCACCAATTTTGCCCCACCCCAATAAAATCAGTAGATTCTCTATGGTGTGATCAGCCAGATAAGCACAATCTTTAACCGTCCCCCTTTGCCCTTGCTCATGACACTCTCCATAAGGCTAGGCTATCACTGATTGTCCTTCCCCTTCTTATCTTGCTGAAGGCTGTGTTTAGGACCAGCATGAGGCACCAGCCTCCATCCTTCTATAAATAGCCTTTTGCTATTTTTCTCCCAGCACAGTCTCTCTGTAGGGGTTAGAATTAGCAAGCAGGCAGATAGCGAGTGATAGAATCACAAAATGTCTCTACAGCACCTGCTTGAGTGTAGAACTCTAAACGAAAAATCCCACAAGTGGTAGAAAGGATGTTTTACTCTTCCGTTTATCAGAAGGTAAATTTGACCATTTAAATCCAGGCTTTCTTGATTCCAATTGCTTTTAGCTGAGAGACCGCTGACTTAAGTCTGTAGGAAAGCAGGGAAGGGACAGTAAACTTTGAGAGCAATTAAACCATTGAAGCATTTATTAAACACCACTCTGTCTATGCTACATACTAGGAATACAAAGAGAAACAGAATAGTCCCTGCCCTCAGGCAGTTTATATTCTATTGCAACATATAACATGTATACATGTAAATAATGCAAAGGATATAAAAATAAAGTACAAAGTAATGGGGAAGGGGAGAGATAACAACTGTATGAGGATCAAGAAATGTGTAGGAGATAAGAGCTGAGTCTCAGAGGGAGAATTTCTTTTACTTTTCAACCTTTAAGTTGTTATGAAGATAACAACTGTATGAGGATCAAGAAATGTGTAGGAGATAAGAGCTGAGTCTCAGAGGGAGAATTTCTTTTACTTTTCAACCTTTAAGTTGTTACGAAGGTGAGTATTCACCCCGCTGACTCAGCTTTCTGTTTGCCATGTACCCATTCCGCCTGCATTCTCCGCATCTCCAGGAGACACCGAGGGGGGCAGTCCACCTGCTCACGCTCAATTTGAAGTGAGCTAACACAGCTTGTGCTTGAGAGCCTTGTGGTCGTTTGCACAGCTGTACAGTAGCGGCAACTGCTAGAAGCCACATCCCCTCAGTGAAGCAACACTGTCCGTGAAGGTGACCACACTTCTGAAATGAGGCAAGTCTTTCCCATGGGGATCGGGCAACAGCACTCATCAATGCCTGCTCTCATCTACCTCGCCTAGTGCCTGGGACTCCATGTTTGTATCTGAGGTATGGCTTCATTCCCTAAAAAGATAGGTGTGGCACACTTGTATATATCTGCAAAACATATACATGTGTGTTTATGCATACAGGTGTATGTACATACATGCATAGACACAGCTATGTACTGTATTGTGCATTTTATTTTATTTATATAGCATGTATATACACATATACATATATGCTGTGTATGCGTATATTACATAATGTTTCCATAGCATTGTATTCATACTGTGCATACATAATATACCTATATATGTGCATGTACACACACCATATGCATGTATTATGTTTTATTTACATAGTGCACATATACAACGCACACACACGTAGCACATGTGTACCATACAGGTGGTTTATTATACATGTATATACACGCATGTAGGCACATGTATACACGTGTGTAGGCACATGTATGTGAGAGAGACATAGAAATTGTAGGCTCTGCCATCTTGAGGGTCAAGTAAAACTCAGTTTGGGTGAATGAAAAGTTAAGTAGAGGGGCAGGTAGGTGATGCAATGGATAGAGCACTGGCCCTGGATTCAGGAGGACCTGAGTTCAAATCTGGCCTCAGACACATAACACTCACTAGCTGTGTGACTCTGGGCAAGTCACTTAACCCCACTGCCTCACTCAAAAAAAAAAAAAATTTGAATAGAGAGTGGGGCATATATAAAGACTGGGAGACAAATGATTTTGGACCAAATACATGCCAACCCTGAGTAAGCGTGCTACACGTTTAACATGAGAATTCACTGAAGGGGAAACACACACACACATACAGCAACAACAACATAGATAACGATAGCAATCCACCAACAAGTATTTATTAAATGCTTATTGCATGCCGACCTTGTGCTCAATGCTGAGGATGCAAAGACAAAAGTTGTTAAATAATCCTTGCCCTCGAAGAGCTTATATTCTGGTGCAGGAGACAACATGTGCATATCTAGGGGTATTAAAGACATATACAGGTTGTACCCAGAGTCATCCTGGAGGAGAGGGCACTAGCAGCTGGGGCCTAATTAAAAGATGGCGCTCGTGTTGAATCTTGAAGGAAAATGAGGGATTCTAGGAGATATGAGTATGACCCCAGAGCACAGTGCTTAACAAATGTTTCCCGACTGATGTTGTAGGTTTTTGTAATCACTATTATTAATAAAGTCCACATAAAAAGAATGAGTCTAAACAAAAATTGCTAGTGGGGAATAAGAAGCATCTAAATCTGTGTTAACCTCATACTACCCGTTTGAGATAAGAAAGACCCAGATGTGGCTCTTTGTTCTCTGCTTTGGTGGACTGCCGTGGCTAGTTCTCGACACCAACACCCCCACCCCCAAACAGGGCACACCCCTGAGACACAACACAATTGTACCACCAGTCTGTGCTCCTTGGGCTGTGCATGCGTTGGGTGGACTTGGGAAGCCAGGAGGCTAAACATAAACCCAGCACCTGTTTCCCAATGCCCACATCTTCATGCACTCTGGCTGATGCTTTATGCCTTGGGTTTCACATCACTGGTCCTCGACTATTTACATGAGGGCAGGCAGACCTGTGCAACCTTCATGTCGTGCACAGAGAGTTCTAACCATGCTGGCCAGGAAACTCTGTTAGCTATTAAGTTCATTGTGGTTGTTCAATGGGCTTCCGGGTTGGTGCAGCTAGAGCCAGTGGGAAGCATGCTACAGTGGCTTTGGGGGTCCCTCAGAAGAAGGGGGCATTCAGTTAGTTTAGCCCCAATATAACAGTACACGTTTCATCTGGTTTTAGGATGTCACGTTCTTGCCAATGGCTGGAGCCTCCTTTTCCTTGGGAAAGCTGTAAACGTGAAAGTCAGAAGATTTGTCCAGTGGCAGATAGATAATACTGCCCTGTCCAGATTAAAACCTAAGTAAGGAAATGTTTTAAAACTTGGGAACAGGCTAGGCTATCAGTAAATCAGCTGATCATTTTCATAAGCTTCCTCAGAAAATGGCATTTGAAAGAGTTTTTTAGGGAGATTCTTTATTGTGAGAGAGTAATAGATACCCTACCTAGAGACTTTGATGTTCAGATTACCTTAAAAACCAGTTTGCTGGTGTCCATGCAAGCTACATGTAGAGGTGGACTCCGAGTGATATGGAACACTCTGAAAGGTTACTGTTTACAAAAAAATAAAAAGAAAGAAAGAAAGGGGGGAAAAGGGGGAAAAAAACCACCTTTTAAAAAAATCTCCCCAAAACCATCAATGTGAAGCCTTAAAACCAAGCCTGTTACAACACTGAAGGACGTGAACCCTACTCATTCTTGTCCTCTGCACACAGGCAAGCACAAGTCTAGCGAACTGATGTTTACCTCTATAAGATAATATATTCAAATAGAGTCAATCCCCCTCATAGACTAAAAACAATTTAACTTAATTTATTTTGGCACTAAGTCTGCATGAATCTCAATCCGTTCCCGTCCAACTTTGCTTTTCATAATATGCCTTTGGAACCCTGATAATTTGGATCCCTAAAAGTTGAATAAGTAAAGCACTTCTCGGGCCCCCTTTTTAGTTGTGTTTGGTTGGCAAAAGGGAGAGGATTTTCCTTTTCCTAGACTCAGCTCAATGCTATAAAGGGCTTCTGTTTTGAAATCTGTTTTGGAGATCTGATGCCTGTGTTTCTAATACCCTGTCACATGAGCAAGTCTGACGTAATCTCCCAACACTGTCTATAAGAAAACTTACTGTGAGGATGTGTGTGGGATGGTGGGGCCTGATAGCCTGAAGCAAAGTGTTCTCCTTTGTCAGTGAACTTTCCACAGAGAGTGGTTTCCAGGCCAGCAGATTCCATTTTGATATGGAACCTGTCCTGGGCCAAAATGGACAGTGATCTCGACTTTTGCAAAACTTCAGGTCAGTATCCTAATACAGTACCTCCTTATTTTCGTGGGGTTTAGGGTGATGGGATGAGGTGGGGGTGGGGGGGAGAAATCTACCTTTCTTTATGCAAGGAAATCTGAAGCAAAAGAGAGAGTACATAATTTTGTATGTCGTCATTGCCACTGATTTGCTGTGTGGCTTTCGGGAAATCACCTACCTTCTCCAGGCCTTAGTCCCTTGGAATGGAAAAAGTCATGCTGGCCTGACACTTAGGAAGGTCTTAGAGATATATGTATATTTTTATATATTAAATATTGGAAAATGTTCTCTATGAAATATCCATAACTAAGCTCATGCTGCGCTTTAAACGGTTGAGAATTTATCTTATTAGGTCAATTACAATCATCATTATTAACAATATTAATAAAAATAAGTACTTTATTTGCTTCTCCAGCTTTAGAATTCTAACAGAAAACATAATTTGAATTCTTAAAAAATTCTATATTTATTTCAGTAGAGAGGCTGCATGGTTCCATGTTTAGAGTGTTGGATTTGGAGTTGGGAAGACCTGGGTTTGAATTCTGGCTCTGATACATTTTGCTAGTTGCCTAACCAAAAGACAAGGCTTGCTTAACCTCCTATGCTTTATTTTCTTCCCTCTGTAGAAATAAGAATGGTAATGTTTGTACTACTACCTTCATAGGGTTGTGATACTCAAATAAGATAAAGTATGTAAAGCGCTTTGCTAACTTTAGAGTGGACTATAAATAAGTGATGTTTTAAGTTTTAGAAATAGGAACTGGCCCTGTGATTCCATTGGTATAGGGAAGTCCCAGGTGGGGAAACTCCCTCCACCAGGATATTTTGGCACTTTCTCTTCAATTTATAGTCGGCCTATAGGCCCTGAGAGATCAAAGCTCTTGCCCACAGAACACAGCCCTCATGGTTTTGGATTTTTATTTGGGGGGGGGAGGTCTTGAACCCAGATTTTCCTGGTTTAGAGACAAGCTCTCTATCCACTACTCTACATTGTTTCTCATATGTGTTATAGCATTGCATCAAATCAAACCCATAACCCAAGCAAACTACCAGGAGTTTCTTCATAGGTTTGAACTCAATCCCAGAATGGGCCAATTAATGCCTGAAGGCAATGTTGGGAAATGGGGTGGAGGTGGGGAAGAGAGAAAGGAAAGGAGGCTGGGAAAGCTTACTTTCACGGCATTGGTCTGAATTGAGCATGAAGTGACACAGAAGCATAGGATGGGGGTTTCGAGGTGCCGGTAGTAGTGGGAGGTGGAGAGGGGGGTCAATGATGCAAGTAGGACCAGTAAATAGAAATGCAGGGTAGCTAGAAACCTAGGAGCACTTTCCCCCGATGTGCACAGGACAGAAAGAGCTATCGGGTCATGCATTGTTCTTTTCAGCCGTGCCCACACACCCAGATAACCATCTATGTTTCCTTTGAATATGAAGGTCAACAAGATAAAATGAACCTTCCCGTCTCTTGGGGGTTTTGCCTACTTTGTATCTTACCCGATTTTCATGGACATCTGAATTGCCAGGGTCCGCTTCATTGTTTTTGGTTGGTGGAGTTTGTTTCATTTTGTTTTAGCTTTGGCAAGTGAAATAAGCATTTTTTTTATTCTTATTTTACAGACAAGTTTGAACTTGTTTTTTTTAATAAGTTAGAGAAGGCGAAAAATTAGTCAACCTGTTAACCTGGAAATCTCTAGTACTTTCTGGAGGACAGCTTGAGTTTCAGTAGGCCTAATTTTTTAGCTCTGGCTCAAATGGCTTTTCTGATTAAAGCTGTTGACTATTCTCGGTGGCTTGTGATCCTAGACCAGTAGACCCATGAGTCAGAATTTCTTCCTCCTCCTCATCATCTTGAAACAATTTAATTAAATGTCCCCTGATGTGCTATTGATAGTAGCAAGTCAAGTCATTTTACGGAGCGCTTAAGAGGGTACAATCTAGAAAAGATCATCATAGATTACAGACACGACAGAAAGCAGGAAGCCACAGCTGTGTCCCATGTACATAGAGGCAGCTAAAGACCATAATGCACAGAGCACTGGACCTGCAGTTAGGAAGACCAGAGTTCAAATGTGGCCTGAGTTCCCTCATCTGAAAAAAAATGGGTATTGTAATAATAGCACCTACTTCCCAGGGTTGTTAATGAGATAATATTTGTAAAATACTTTGCAAACCTTAAAGTGCTATGTAAATGCTGGCTATTGGTATTAGCTATTGCTAATATATCCCTTACATAGCTATACTATAATATAGATCCGGAAGAGCCTGGATCAGATCATAATTGAGTCATAAATTTCATTATCCTATGAAATGGCGGTGGTGGAGAAGGAAACAAGCATTTATTAAGTGCCTACTATATACCAGACACTGTGCTAAGTGCTTTTCAAATATTATCTCATTTGAAATGGGAATCTTATTAAAATCATTGCTACCCTGGGCAAGGGTAGGGGTGAGAGGAGTGGGTTGGGCTTTAGGGTTAGGGATCCAGAAGAGAAAAATCACCAAATCTGAGTTGGAAGGGGCTTCTGAAATGCTTTATTCCAACCCACATCTAAACAAAAAGCTGTTATGATATACCAGACAAATGGTCATCCAGCCTCTACTTAAAGCCCTGCAGCCAGAGGGAACCCAGTTCTGTCAAGGCAGCCTGTTCCACTCTGGGTTATTTAGCGTATTTTTCTTTTGCATTGAGCTGAAATCTGCTCTCTGAAATTTGTAACCATTTCTTGTGTCTCTGCCTCCTGAGATCAGGCAGAACAAATCCAATCCTCCCTCCATCCCTACCCCCATACAAACACCTACATACCCCCTAGACTTTCAAAGGAATTCACAACTTAGTTGGGATAAGGAGGAATGGTATTCGTAGGGTTCCAGGTTGTCTTTGAAGAGGGAAGATAGGAGCTCTTTATGAGGGAAAGTTTTTACGGGTTGTGAAGACACACTTTGGAGCTGTGATTGGGCACTCGATAATAATGGTGGCAGTAATGAGACCATATGGAGGCTGGAAATGAGGTGAAAGGTCCCCAGTTTCCTAATTTAGTATCAATTTCTAATAGGTCTGTTCATTCAATGTTGTTGCTCTTTAGTTATTTCAGTCACGTCCAACTCTTTGTGTCCCCATTTAGGGTTTTCTTGGCAAAGATACTGGAGTGGTTTGCTATTTCCTCCTCCAGCTCATTTTACAGATGAGGAAACTGAGGCAAATAGGGGTAACTGACTTGCCCAAGGTCTCACAGCTAGTAAGTGTCTGAGACCGGATTTAAACTCGGATCTTCTTGACTCCAGGCCCTGTGCACCATGGTGCCACCTAGCACCTATAGCAAGATATAGAATAAGAGCATATGACAGTGGATTAAGAGCTAGCTTTGGAGTCAGGAAGTCATGGGTTCAAGTTCAGCCTGTGACACATACATGGCTATGTGTTCCCAGAGAAGTCAATAAACTTCTCAATGACCCCAGCCAAGAAGCTACAGAGCAGGACAGAGGACAGACGTTCTCATTATGAAATTATGTTGTTGGGGCTGCTAGGTGGCGCCAGAGAGCAAAGAGTGCTGGCCCCG
>NW_020954588.1:6412942-6418217 GCF_900497805.2 Vombatus ursinus
TCAGTTTCCTCATTTGTAAAATGAGCTGGAGAAGGAAATGACAAACTACTCCAGTATCTTTACCAAGAAAACCTCAAATGGTGTCACGAAGAGTCAGACACAACTAAAAACTACTGAACAACAATTCCAAGGAAATTATGGGTCCAGTCCGAAATATATACATGGCATTCACTCAACAAGGATACTGTTAAAATACAAATTCAGATAATGTCAATATTAACCATGGAGGGGAAAAAAAAGCTTAGAAAATGTATTATCTCCCCCTTTACGGCTTTGCTTCAGAATTCTCACTAGCCTGTTTCTCACTTAGGAATATTTTCTTTTTTAATATCCATTCTTTTATTGTGAGTTCCAAATTCTCTCCTCCCTTCACCCCTCCCACCTATCCATTGAGAAGTCAAGAAATACAACACCCATTATGCATCTGAAGTCATACAAAACATAATTAAAGAAATTATTTGGAATGTTCTCAGTAACGCCATAGCAACTAGTGAGCAGCTATGCAAATCTCTAGTTTTACCCAACAGATATGGTCCTAAAAAGTTGGGTGAAAATGACATTTGTGTAAGTCATATCTGATTTTCCCACTGAGTTGCCTTATTACTTTGGAGGATGCTTTATTATTCTTCTGGATTGATCATTGCTACTCCAGCTTTCAGCTTTAAGTCACATGAGTCCACAGTTCTAGTTTCTCTGTCCCATAGTTAATGATCAAGGAGTGAGTTTAAATCCCAACTCAGTCACTTACTTACTGTGGGGCTTTGGCTAAGTCACAGAGCTCTTGAATCCTCAGTTTTCTCACCTACAAATGGAGCAATGCAAAAGCCTTTACTAAGTGCTTACTACGTGCAAAGCTCTGTCTTTGTGCATCAGAATGTAACAAAGTTCCCCTGGTGTCCTGAAAGTCACTTTTAAATAGGAGAAGATGACAAGACGCGGCAGTTTCAGGTACAAGTCAGATGGAAAGGCCCAGTGGTCCTTAGAGTGTGAGGGCACTTTCGAAAATGTCGTTTCCATTGGCAAAAACATATCTGTTCCTGATGTCGAATTTCATGGAGCAAATGGGAGCTTCAGCACCTGCAGAGGCAATGGACAGATTCCATTTCCACAAGAGTTGCACGCCTAGACAATAGTTACTGGGTCTGTGCTGAAAGTAGTACCAGGGACCTGGGAGGGCACTGATATCTCAGGGGTTCTTGGGTGTAGGGTCCTAGGATATTTAGAACTAGAGTCTGGAGGAAGGTGGTGGTCAAGGTGATAGCAGTGGTTTCTCCTACCTGGCTTATTCCACCCCTGGCTCTCCCTCCCTCTTTGCTACCCCATCCAGAGAGTACTGGCTTTCTAGGACCTTACTTGGCTGTCCATTGGTGGCAGATGGTTCAGCAGTTGGAACTAATGATGGTGAGGATGGCAAGCTTCTTCCCCATAAGGGTTGCCCCACTGGATGATGGCTGTGGGGGCCACGTGGGAAGAAGGGCTGGTTGGTGGTCTGGGGAAGAATTACTATGCCTGAGGTCCTTGGATTTGTATGTTCATTGGTGGCAGTTGGTGTTGGTGGTGGTGAGGTAGCAGAACCTTTCCCTACAAACGTTGTTCCTATCAGTGATGTGGAGAGGAAGGAGGCATGGCTGGTGGTCAGGGGTGGGAAGGAGTGCTATTTCTAGGGCTCTTTGACTTAACCTATGACAGGAATTCTGTATTATGCACAAAGCTGAAAATACATTAGAATCTAAGTCCCCTTTTCTCACAATTCCCATTTGGAGAAAAGGGTGGGACTCGATGATCTCTAAGATTCTTTCCATCTCTAACATTTATCTGTGAATAAATATATATACTATATATAGTATATGTATATACTACATATAACATCTCTACACACACACACACACACACACACACACACATCAGGAGGTAATGTCTAAAGAAACCTGGTAGCAAATACTCATAAAGGACAAAAAAAACCTTTTTTTCATGAGAAAAACTAAATGTGGTGGTGATGAATCTCTCTGAGTTTCTGTTGTCATATTTTGATTTTCCTTGAAGCAGACATACTTGCATAAAATCCTTTGGGTTGTTTTGGTTTGGTTTTATTTTTGTCTCTTTTTTTTAACCCACAAATGCTCGGTTTTTAATCCTCCTATTTTCTCATTTCATTTGGCTTTTTAAAAGGGAGTGCTAGAATTATTATTACTAGTAAATATTGGTAGGCTGGCACCTTGGAGAAGGACACTGATAAGGATGGATTTTGGAAGTTTATCTACAACTTTCACTTCTTTTTCAATTTTTTATTTGTAGGGTAGGCATTAGATTAGAAGCTCCTTGAAGTCAGAGACTATCTTTTGCTTCTTTCTGTAAACCCAGTGTTTGACACTATGTGCTTGGCACATAGTAGGTACCTAATTAATGTTTATTGAATGAATGAATGAGCTCCAACAATGGGATTGACTAACTTCAGGTTACCAGAAGGCAAAGACTATTTATGTCATCTTTCATATTGCTATCCCCAGAACTAATACTGTCTTGGACATAGCAGGTACTCATTAAATGAATGAATGAATGAATGAATAAAATATAAAATCTGAATTCTAGTAACTGAAATTTGACCCAATACGTCCAGTCTTTTATTGATTTATGTATATTAATCAATATATATATGTGTATAGCAAGAAAGTCAGTTTCTCAAGCTTTCTGTTTATAACTATCATAAAACATTTGTTCAGAATTAACAGAAGTTTATTACTTCTATGTTTTCAACTCTTTTGACCAACTCTGTAAATGAAAGCTACTCTTTGGTGATCAAAGGTAACTAGAGTTTTTAAAAGATTACCAATTGCCACATAAAGATGGAAAGAGTCTAAAGATGATATATTTGCTTTATCCTATGCCAGGAGGAATTTTGTTTTTGTTTTTCATAAGGACCAGTTAGTCTCTTAGGAAAGATTCCCTTTTGAGCTGTTTCTTATTCTTCTATGGACTGTAGACGCTTCAGAGAAATTCGATTTTGGAAAAATACAGGTGATGATGAGGGAGTTTAATCATAACAGGTTAAGATCACCTTTTAGGTCAAACTCACCACCACCACCACCATCACCCCCACCAGATCAAAACCCTACAGCATCAAAACCAACCTACTAAAGAAACTTTCCTAAAATTGGTAGCTAATTCACTTATACCCACACAATGAGTCTCCTAATCCTGATACTTAGTAATTACATTTTCTGATAGGAAGGAGAAATTGGGGTGGAGAGAGTCTAATATCTGACCATTAACAGTTAGTTTAAGAATCACGATTTTGGGGGAAGCTTTGCCATTGGTGTCGCCTGAATCTCTGAGATCAACAGCACAATGAGGGGGATCAAAGGCAGGTGAACAACGATGAGAATAAAGTGAACCTGGAAAGGTAACAAAACTCTAGTCAAGTAAGGTGGTCACTATTACAGAGATAAAAGATACTTCCCTCCTATCTGTCAACAACCAATAAACATGGTTTTTTGGGGGAGTATTTTTGTTGTCGTTCAATTGTTTTTCAGTCGTGTCAAACTCTTCATGACCCTATTTGGGTTTTTCTTCGCAAAGATGCTGGAGTGATTTGCCATTTCCTTCTTCTCCAGCTCATTTTACAGATAAGAAAACTGAGGCAAGCAGGGTTAAGTGACTTGCCCAGGGTCATATAATAAGTGTCTGAGGCCAGATTTGAACTCAGGAGTCTTTCTGACTCCAGGCCCAGCACTCTATCCACTGTGCTGCTTAGCCGCCATTTTTTTTTTTAGCTAACATTTATGGAATACGTTATGTACCTGGTACCAGTAGCTGCCATTTTTTTTAGCTAACATTTATATAACACTTATGTTATTATTAACATTGTGCTAAGGACTTTACAGTTGTTATCTCATTTGATCCTCACCTACCTTTTAGGTAAGTAGTATCATCCCATTTTACAGATGAGGAAACTGAGGCAAACAAAGGATAAGTGACTTGACCAAGGTCACATAGCTAAGAAGTATCTAAAGCTGGATTTGAATTCGGGTCTTCCTGACTCCAGGTCTGGCACCCTATCTACTGTACCATCTAGTTACCTATGACCCATCTATCAATACCCTTTTCTAAATAGGAAAAGAAATTCCAGATTTAAAAAAAAAAACCCCTAAATCTTCACTCATATCCTCTGGGATAAATGCTAAGATGTATTTTTTATTGTAAATAGCTCAAGAAAAAAATTCACTATCTCTGACCATGCTAGTCACCATTTTCCTTTTGTCATTCCAGATGACAGTCATGTCCCACTCAAAGGACCTCAAAGATGACTTTCACAGTGACACAGTGCTCTCCATCTTAAACGAACAACGGATTCGGGGAATTTTATGTGATGTCACTATCATCGTGGAGGACACCAAATTTAAAGCCCACAGCAATGTCCTGGCAGCTTCAAGCCTTTATTTCAAAAATATATTTTGGAGCCGTACTATCTGCATTTCCAGTCATGTCCTGGAGTTGGATGACCTCAAGGCTGAAGTGTTTACAGAAATACTTAATTATATATACAGTTCCACGGTTGTTGTGAAGAGACAGGAAACAATGACTGATCTTGCAGCTGCAGGAAAAAAGCTGGGAATATCATTTCTGGAAGATCTTACAGATAGCAATTTCTCAAACTCTCCAGGTCCCTATGTATTTTGCATAACAGAGAAGGGTGTGGTTAAAGAAGAAAAAAATGAAAAACTATCTGAAGAACCAGCTATTGCCAATGGACCAAGGATCACAAATGCATTTTCCATCTTTGAAACTGAAAATAATAACAGCATGTTTTCTCCCCTGGACTTGAGGGCAAGTTTTAAAAAGGCCTCAGATTCAATGAGAACATCGAGCTTTGGCCTAGAAAGGAACGACGTCTGCAACGAGGCTGAGCCCGTCCGGACGCTAGCGGAACATTCCTACGCCGTTCCATCAGCAGCTGATGCTTTTCAAGGACGTCCTTCGTACGAATCTGCTGCCAGCCCACCTTATATAAGAAGTGAAGAAAATTGTGATGAGGCGCCTGCAAAAACACAAACATGCAGGACCCCCAAGACACCCCCAAGACCCCAAGCTTCCAGTTCCGCAGTGGCAAAAATGCCACCCCCTCAAGGAACCAGCACAGAGGTTCATCAAGAAAAAACCCCAGATCCAACCATTCCTTCCATTTCCGATTCTCACAAGAGTCAAGAAGACAACCGTTTTCCCAAGGAAAATGAAAACCCACCCGCTAACATTCCTGAATCCACACCCCCAGCCCTCC
>NW_020954588.1:6418277-6445101 GCF_900497805.2 Vombatus ursinus
CCTCCTCCTCCTCCACCACCACCACCTCCTCCTCCTCCTCCTCCTCCTCCTCCTGTTTACGACTGCACTTTTTGCTCCAAATCATTTGAAAGTCCAGCCTTACTGGAGTCCCACCTGCAGCTCCACGCAAAGCCTCAAGAAGCTTTTGTGTGCAAATACTGCGACAAACAATTTACCACCTCCAACAGGCTGGACAAGCATGAGCAGACCTGCGTGAACTCAGACCGTCTCCCTCTTCCTGGTGGAAACCAACAGAGCTTTTCACCTCCAGATGGAAAAACTGAAAGTTCCTACAAGGGTCCCGAAATGCCGTCATCTGAGAGTAAGGTGGGTGAACATTCTGGCACAAGCCGGACCTTGCCAGAAGTAGAGCATACAGTGAAGGTTGTGGACGGGCAAATACTCTACACGTGTGTCGTGTGCAAGCGTAGTTATGTAACTCTGTCTAGTCTCCGAAGACATGCCAACGTTCACTCGTGGAGGAGAACCTACCCTTGTCACTATTGCAGCAAAGTATTTGCTTTGGCAGAATATAGGACCAGGCACGAAATTTGGCACACCGGAGAGAGACGATATCAGTGCATCTTCTGCCTGGAGACTTTCATGACTTACTATATCCTTAAAAACCATCAGAAATCTTTCCATGCAATTGACCATAGGCTTCCTAATAAGAAGACGGCCAACGGAGGCCTGAAGCCTAATATCTATCCTTATAAGCTTTACAGACTGCTGCCTATGAAATGCAAAAGGGCTCCCTATAAGAGCTACAAAAATTCTTCCTATGAAAATTCACAAGAAAGCAGCCAGCCTGGTGAGCCAGCTCCCAGTTCCTGCATTATTAAGAATCCCAGAAGCTCTGAATTGCCTACTTTAACTCTCCAAGACAATGTGAATATGCTGTCAAATAGTTCAGCCACTTCACCCAATGCCCCTTCAGGTAAGGAAGCCCACCAGGCTACAGATCTTCAAAATGGGACCTTGTGGGGAGTAGGAGGAGGGCTGCTGAACCCTGTTAAAAATAACTTTAGTCCTGCTGAGAAGCCACTTCCCTCAGGGGGAAAAAGTCTCACTTCTGGCTCACAGGGTGGAGGTGACGTGACAATTCCATCCTACAGTAACGTCAGTGAAAATGCCACATCAGTCATTAGCTACAGCAGCTCCGCACCATCTGTCATTGTTCACAGCAGCCGGGTTTCCTCGGTGATAATGCACAGTAATGCAGTCACTGCCATGACAAGCAGTAACGCCATCTCTTCAAACACTGCTGTTAACCATTCCCCAAGAGATGACAGTAAGCATGCCGAGAACTTAGGCAAAATCCCCAGCAAGATCAAAAGCATTAAGGAGAAGAAAAAAGTTATGCCCTACAACAGGGGAGAAACATTTGAGGAGGCAAAGTTTGCCACCAGTTCTGGAGGTCCTTCGAGTAAAACCACTAGCGTTATTGAGGAAACCAGTAAAACTGAAACATATATTGCAAAACCCGCCTTGCCTGGGACATCAACTAACAGTAATGTTGCACCTCTCTGCCAGATAACAGTAAAAATTGGGAATGAGGCTATTGTGAAAAGACACATTCTAGGGTCCAAACTGTTCTATAAAAGGGGGAGAAGATCTAAGCACGAGACTCAGGACGACAGTTTGCTTCGAGAAAGTGATACAGAACGGAAAGAGAGCAGCCCAGCCAGGCTGAGCCGATCTGAATGCGTGGAAATGAGTGAAATGTTTGACGATGGCAGTGACCAGGATACGACGGACAAGCCGTGGCGCCCATACTACAATTATAAACCCAAGAAGAAATCCAAACAATTAAAGAAAATGAAGAAAGTCAAGTGGAAGAAAAGACATGGAAACAGGAGCCCAAGCAATGAACAACACACAAACTCAAGTGACAAAGACTCTGCTGTCAAAAGGAGCCCTAAGGAAAAGGTCATTGAAGGAGAAGAAAATAAGGAGATGCCCAGCCTTCATTGTGAGCTTTGTATTGGGGATAAAGCATCTGCTGGACACCAAGGACAAACCCATTGGCATCATACCACATCCAAGCCTCATGCTTGCGAACTATGCCAAAAGCAATTCCAGAGCCCTTCCAACCTCAAAATGCATATGAGATGTCACACTGGAGAGAAGCCTTACTCTTGCAAAACATGTGGAAGGTGTTTTTCCGTTCAAGGGAACTTACAGAAACATGAACGCATTCATCTTGGGGTCAAAGAATTCATCTGTCAGTATTGTAATAAGGCATTCACTTTAAATGAAACCCTCAAAATCCATGAAAGAATTCACACGGGTGAAAAACGTTATCGTTGTCAGTTCTGTTTGCAGAGCTTTCTGTATCTGTCCACCAAAAAGAATCATGAGCAGAAGCATATCCATGAGCATAATGGAAAGGGCTATGCCTGCTTTCAGTGCCCCAAAATTTGCAAAACAGCAGCTGCCCTGGGGATGCACCAAAAGAAACACTTGTTCAAAAGCCCCAATCAGCTGGAGAAAAAAGAGGATGGGGGCAATGAAATCCCTAAGCCTTTTGAGAATCAACATTTCACTGACTCGGGTGGAAACAAGATGAAGGAAACCCTACATACTATGTCTGAAGATGTTCTCCTTTGATTGACAGTGGTGGGAAACCCACTAGACAATGATTTTTTTTTTTTCTTTTTAGGTAACAGACATAAATGGGTGAAGTATAGAGGAAATTCAAATTTGTGTAAGTTCCTGAAACATGACACTTTTTCTTCCTGTTCGTAGGTTTCAGCATTAGCTGTAAAAGCAAAATGCACCAGAACATAAAAACTGAGGCTTCGTATTCCCCAAGTATCATGAGAGGGCAAATGATATTCTTAGCTACAATACTTCTGCCAGTGGGTACTTTGTAATTTCAAAAGAGAACGAATCAGCCTAACGCTCTTTTCGTTGAGCGTTGTTAGGAGCTGCCAAACTGGCTATGAAATACTGAACTTGAATCACTTTGAAGAAAATCAAAGTTCAGATGCCATGAGAATGTCAACTTCACCAGTGTGTTAAAAGGTGAATGAAATATGTCATCAATGCTTTTTTAACCCCCATCCAATTTCAGTACTGTTAAAATTTTCAAAAGACAAACTTTTGATATTAGATGAAATTCTACATGGTTGGGGGAAATTTTGAGATGAGTAACCTAAAGAAAAGCATTCATTCGTCTTTTCTTGTAAAACAAATCTTGTAAAAAATAATATAACCCCATAGTTTTATACTGTCCATGTTCAGTTAGCAAATGAAAGTGATGGAGGGAAAGTAGGTCTACAAATGAGAATTTGGGAAAAATTGATAAAAGGTTATTTTCGGTATGGCCAAAAAGCTAATTTAAGAACGCAGTGTGCGCTACTGGATAAAGTTCTCTTGAAGTTATGGCTGATCAACTATGGGGATCTTGACATCAGTGGTCTACTTGGTATCTCCCAAAACATTTTTACCACACTACTAAATGTACCAGCAATTACTTAAACTGTATATTGCTTCGATTTAGCTTTAGAACGTCTCATCTCACCTCTGAGATGAAGAAGGGTCAAATTTGACTGAGCATATCTGCAGTCTTCCAGGCACCATTCAAATCTCAGAAGGCTTCCATTTCAAGGCAGACCCATCCAATCTCAAGGGCTCAAATGAAATGGGACTTTCCCAGCTCCACTGGGCAAGTAACTGAAATACTTAAAGAAAGGTGAGCTTGTGGTAGTAAACTGCTAAGCATTTGATTGCGCCACAATGCCCAATCCCTACCACCATGGGCCTTCTTGTGGAAAGACTGGGTAGTCTACATGAGTTACCTTGCAAGAGTGAGATACTTAGGGAAACTGTGGAATTTCTATCTCCATTGATCACCTAGGTTGGCCAGAGGAAGTGAGACCCTCAGTCCCCTAAATCCAAACATTAGCACTACTGGACTCCTGGACTGTGTGTGTAACGGTGGGATGTTGAATGATTAAAGAGGCTTACTGCTCCCCTACTTATCTGACTCCTGTGAAATTGAACCACCGATCTAGATGCCTCTTTTCAGTCTTAGGTAACAGATACCTTGCCAGAGACCTCTATGTGTCCCCTAACATCATTTCCAGGTTTCAAGCACCCTTAACGTTTTCCCCCAAAGACTGACTAGTTGCTGCACGTGGTTGTCAGATTAAAGAGGTTCGCGTTGTTTCTTCCCCAGAAGATGTAGGACTCCCCGACTCTGACTTTCTGCACCTGCCAGAGAGAAAGGGGGTACATTCCTGACCTGTCCCCTCACATAAAAGCCACATCTGGAAGCCATCAGCCAAGAGCTCAAGGGATGCCCTGCAATCCCTGAAATCAACCTGGAGTGCATTGGGCCCTCCAGTATGGTATCTGGCTGGCCCTTCTCTTTGTGCTACTCCGAAGTCTTTATGAAGAGGACTTTTGTTCCACTGGGTGGGCAAGAATGCATTTTAACAATCCAGAGAAGGATGGGATGGAAGCTGACCTTTCATTTTGTAGTGCTTTGCTATTAAATAACCACAATACTGCAGCCTCATTAGCCTCCTGTTTCCACTTTCACTTTCATGCAGTATTATAAAGGGCAAAATACAAGTGAATTTACATGTTCTTTTATACATAACATACATGCACTAGTCATTTACTTTGGGTTTTGTTTAAAAAGTTTTGTAAGAGTCAGAACTAAAAAAAGTCTTTGTTGAAATAATACCTACAGTATTGAATAGTTAATCCTGTGGTCCACTGATTCACGCTACCCTAGATGAGGGCTATGTGTCCAGGAGAAGTATTTTATTTCATTAGTTCCTTTGGCTTCAGACAATTCAAGTTGTGAAGTCACTATTATCAGTAGTGAATTCTTCCAGTCTGCACATGTGGGATATTTTCTAAGTGGACTTGTATGCTGATAATTCTAGACCAAAGTAAATATGGCAGAATATTTATACATGAAAAGATAATTTTACAGATATTTTCTATAATTGTATCATTCATAAATAAAAATAAAAATAAAATGCTGATAGCTTGTGTTCGTTTTGGGGGAGGGTTGTATATTTTGATTAAAAAACAAAACCAAAAAACCCAAAAAAACCACCAAACCTTGACTTTGTAATTCTGTATATTCTATACAGTTTCTAGCAGAGCAGTTTTAAGACAGCATCTTAATGTTTATAGTCAATTGTGAAAAATTTATTTTAAGTCCTATGTTAAAGTAATGAGTCGAGTACCAATGACCAAATTAGAACTGACGTAAATGTAAACTGAACATATCGTATTGCTGTACATGATATAGACTGTCACTTGCTATGTTATAGCATCTGTATTTTGTTTAGAAAATATTATTAAATGCAGATGTAAAGGATTGGGAAAAGTCTAATTTTATTTTTAGAAATAATGAATATAAACTTGGTTTTGCTTGATTAAAAGCTGGCTTATTCTGATTTCTAGTCTCTTTTTAAATATCTCGAATGGTCATTCTTTTGCACCAGCAGGCACTGTGCTTTTAGAGACTGATGTTGAACATTTGACTTGCCTGCTGTATTTCTGTTTCCTCTTTTGTTCATGCACAGTGAAATGGTAACGTGGCAGTGACCTTCCAATCTAGGACTAAGGAGGAATGTGGCATTTTTAGAAGGTGGCCCCATGAAAGACAAAATACTCTGGTATTTTGGTTAATCTTAAAGTATGGTCCATTGCACAGAGGTGTTTGATAAGTGTTGGAATGAATGAATAAATGAAGATGCTAATACATGATTATTATTAAGTTAGTGTTTATATTGATGGGTATGGCAGGGTGGCGGGGGTTTGAAATACTCTGTGATTCTACTTTGCCTGGCTCATCAGGACTTAAACAGTTTACCAGGTGACAGTACAGTTTCTTATTTGTATTCCTCTTCCATATTTGGATTGGGCCTAACAAATCAGTGATGAAGTTTTTCCAAATTTTGTATTCATACATGAAAATTTTATAAATCATTTCAATAAGCACATTATTTTAAAAAATTGATCTTTGTCAACACTTCCTAATCCTTTTGGGGTTGTTGTTTTTTTAAATCATTGAGGTTTTTATTTCTCTTGCTAGTCTTCCTTTTCTACCTCATAGATAATGGCCCTATATAATTCTGCTTCCTACATCTCAGTAAGTCCTAAAAGCATGGAAGGATGTTGAACAATTCATCCACCTCATTTTCTTTCATATCTGAAAGTCCCTCACCTCCGGCTATTCTGGCTGCCTGCACTGCCTTTCTTCCAGCGGAGGAGTTGTCCTTGGCCAAATCCCTGGGCCAAGCAGAGTGATGCACAAGTCTGCCAATGTGGTATGCATTTATTTGCTCAAATATATTTAAACACTAAAAAAAAAAACTTGTTATAATAGCAACATGGTGTATGTGATACATAAAAGGTCTGACATTTAGATCTATTAATGAATGGTTTTTTCTGAGGCATCTAATAATTTACATTTTTTTTCAGCACCTTGAGAATTTCAAAGCATTTAATTGATTGGGGAAAGATGGGATGGAATCAGATCTTTCTCATAGGCATAATTATCTGATTGGTCTTTCGTTGGTATAAGTAACTTTCCACTAAACATAGATGACTCCCTCTACCAATGCTGATTGGCATCTTCTCTACAAGGTCTAGTCTTAGAAAGTTGCTTAGAGGTTAATTACTTACCTAGGGTCACACAGCCAATACCTCAGAAGTGAGACCTTAACTCATATTGTCCTCACTCCAAGGACAGCTTTCTAGCCATTTAGTCAGAGGACCTAAATCATTAATTTAAATAATTTTGAAAAATGCCCAACTAATTCTCTTCCTTCTGAAGTTGTATTTTCGTGCTCTGCCACAACGTGGAAATGGCACCCCTGGATTATCAAAGGCTACGTTCACAGAGCCCAAGCCCTGCCAGATCCTATAAATCCTTGAAAGAATTTGAAAAGGGGTCTATTGGCAAAATCTGTTGTTATCTGAGAACCAGCCTAGCTAAGTTCAGAGGCCCATCACCAGAAGTTGGGACACTAGGGAATGGATTTTTTTTTTCACCACAGAATTCACATATCCACAAATATGTGAATGGCCTTCTGTCTGTATCGAAAGAGGGAAAAACCACACTGCTGGAACCTTTTGAGGCTTCACAAAACAATTACGCCATGTGCAAGGGGAAGAGGCAATTGTGTGGTAGATTGAGGAACCAGCCTTGGAATTAGGGAGGCATGGAATCAAATCCTGCCTTAGATACATTCCTATGACTCTGGTCAAGTCTTTCAACCTCTCAGTGACCCCAGATAACCCTCTAAGACTAAGTTCCAGATAGCTATTCTGCTTAAGTGGAAGGAATTTCCATATAGGGCATTGCAATCATAAGCTTAGGACAGACCCCTAAAACATGGGCAAGACAATGTTGGCAGGTAAAGCTACAAAGATTAAAAAAAAAAGACAAAACAGTCCAACCCTTACAGGTCTTTCAATCCACTAGTAAGTAGAAATAATTTTATGTAATTGATAGCAGATATTAATATCCCTTTTAGGTGAGTGAGGCAAACAGGAAAAACTGCTGATAAAATATCTACCTTTAAAAAAAAAGTAGTCTCATATCATTTGATACTCATGAGAATTCTGTGAGGTTTGACTAATGAGGAAACTGATAGAAGGAGGATTGAGGTGCCCAAGGACCCACAAGGAGCCAGTGGCAACTTCAGAAACATGTGTGGTACAAATTGGTCTCTCTTTTAGGGGTCTTCTGAACTGATACCTTTCGTGTGGTGGACCTAGAAAGGTACTCTGATCAGTCTAAAGCAGGAGGCCTTCAGTATCTTTTTCTTTATCTAGTGACCATGAGCAAGTCAATTAATCTCTCAGTGTCCCAGGCAACTCTCTGCTTATAAATTTCACGAGAAGTGTGATTAATGTGGGTGAAGGGATTTTTCCATAGCAGGAGTTCCATACACAAGTCAAGAGGGAAATGAATGTGTCCACATTTCTATAACATTTTAAGGATGATAGAGCGCTTTCCCCACAACAGTCCCATGAAGTAAACCTGTAAGTATTGTTCCCATTTAACAGGAAATATCCTCAGAGAGGTTAAGTGATTTGCTGTCAGTCATGCAGTAAGAAGAGTTGGGACTTAAACCCAGATGTCCTAACTATAGATTGCTCTGTCCAAACCTCACCACAATAACCCATACTACCAACCCAGAAAAGTGGCACCTAAGCAATTGGTCAAGGGGGTGGCTCTTGACCAGCTGGCTAAGTGGCCACCCTGCCTACTATGTTTTGGGGCATGAGAGGCCTGGACAGCCACCTCTTAAACATAAACCATTCTTCCTCAAGCCTGAGAGCAGAGGAGATCTGGCTTTGGCTTTGAAGTCTTAGGGTAGATGAGTTCTTTGCCATGAGTAATGAAGGCTAGTAGCTGCCCTCCTTCAGAATCAGGAAGTCACCATCTTCTCTTCCCTAACACTCACCTTTAACAATTCAAGATGGCTCTTCAGGTCTTAGGACCAGTTCATCTTGGACCTTTCCATTTGACATCACTAAAAACCCATTTTCACACATTCATTTTGGTATTATTGATGCTATTGTTCAGTCATGTCTGACTCTTCGTGATCTTGTGGACCAACACTGTCCATGGGGTTTTCTTGGCAAAGATCCTGGAGTGGTTTGCCATTTCCTTCTCTAGCTGATTAAGGCAAATAGAGGTTCAGTGACTTGCCCAGGGTTACATAGCTAGTACGTGTCTGATTTCAGATTTGAACTCACGTCTTCCTGACTCCAGGCTTGGCACTGTATACGCTGAACCACCTGGCTGCCACCTGGCATTATTGATTGCTGTGTAATTATTAGTAGGAGTTTAAAAAAAGGACCGTCATAGCCTATAGAGACCAGGAGTACTTTTCATGTCATGGTTTGTCTGGCAGTTTGGTAACACCTATGGATCCCCTTCTCTAATATTTTTAAATGCATAAAATAAAATACACAAGATTATGAAGGAAACCCTTTATGTTTAAATACAGATACAAAAATATTTTATGAAACAAATTCATGGACTCCAGGTTAAGAATCCCCCATCTTCAGTGAGTTCAAATCTGGCCTTAGACACTTGACACTTACTAGCTGTGTGACCCTGGGCAAGTCACTTCACCTCATTGCCTTGCCAAAAAAAAAATTTTTTTTTAAAGATAAAGAATGCCTCAACTTGTTCAAGAAGTAGTTAGATAGTTCAGGGGATCGAGTGTTAGTTTTTGGGGTCAGGAATACCTGAGTTTGAATCTTTCCTCAGATATTTACAAGTTACATGGCCTTGGGCAATTCACTTAACCTGTCTCAGCCTCAGCTCCTGTCTCACAGGTTTGTTGTGAGGATCAAAAGAGATGCTATCCATGAAGCATTTTGTAAACTTTCGAGTGCTATATAAATACTAGCTATTCTTATTTTCCAGATGAGGAAACTGAGGCACAGGAGGGTAAAGTGATAATGGCCAGGATTACCCAAGTTAGTAAATAAGAGAATCCAAATTTGAACTCTGGTTCTCTTACTCTAAATCCAATGCCCTTTTCTTTACTTTGCATTGCAGTGGAAGTTCAGGGATGGTGTGCAGAGCAAGAAAATGTTCTGTTTGTAGCAATGGCTTCTCAGAAATAATTTCTTTGTGGGTCTAGATAGGATAAAGACTCAGAACTTAGATGATCTCCTCCTTCTTATTCCATGTGATGAAGCATCTCTCAACCACGGACCCGCAAATTGGAACCTTGCAAAATATGCAGCCTCAGCTTCACTTTCAGAACCAAGAGCAGAATGAAAAAGCAAACTTATACTAGTGGTTGCATTTTTTTTTAAGGTAAACACCTAGATCCTTCCTAGAGTTAGTTGTCATTCAGCCCCGCCCAGCCTGACCCACCTTTGACATCCATAGATCGTCCATGAAAATATCCATGGAGGGCCCTGCCCTTCACTTCTGAGGCAGATTGAATGATGTTTCACAAATCCTTCCTTTTTCCCATTTACATTTCAACACTTCGTTCAAGGCTGCTTAATAAATCCAGGGTGCCTCAATCTCTTAGTGCAATTTTGATAGCTTAAATAAGCTTCTTGCCACCTTTACCAGTTCGTCCAGTTCGACAGTTTCCACCACTAACACTGGACATATCGATAGAGGGTCAGCTAGGTGGGTCAGTGGATAGAGCACCAGCCCTGAAGTCAGGACGACCTGAGTTCAAATCCGGCCTCAGACCAAACACTTGACACTAACTAGCTGTGTGATCCTGGGCAAGTCACTGAACCCCAGTTGCCTAAAACAAAACAAAACAAAACAAAAAAAGACCAAAAACAAAGACATATTGATAGAAACAAATTCATCTGCACATCCCTGTGTGTGTTTAGTCTGTTTGATGTTTCGGGAATTCAGTGGATCATAAAATTAGGAGGTAAGCAGTTTCCTCAACTGTAAAATGGAAATGATAACAGTACCTACCTCCCAGAGTTGATCTGAGGATTAAATGTGATACTTGAAAAGTTCTTAGAACAGGGCCTGACACATTGTATTCACTTTTAAAGAGCTAGTTTCCTTTCTTTCCTTCCTGCCTACCCAGCTGGATACAATTCCATCTCATACCTGTTTTCAAGCCAAATTGAACTTTTCTCCATTCTCTGTTCTAAATCTGCTCCAGCACCTCTGGCACTAGTTATGTGACTTCTGCAAGACACTTAACCTCTCTTGGCCTCAGTTTTTTCATCTGTAAAATAGAGATAATGATATCTCTGGCATTTACCTCAAAAGGCTGTTATGAGGATTAAGAGAGATAATGTGTATGATGTGATTTTCCAACATTAAAGAGTAATAATCTGCTAAAAAAAAAAAAGAAAGAAAAAATTAGGAGGTAAGTATCCATACTAAAGTAAGAAACCTGATGAATGCATTTTAGAAAGCTTGGCAAAGACTGATTCACATAGGGGTTTGTGATGGATTTTTATTTTGCCAGAAATGTCAACTCACCAAAAGCTCCCATTTTATTATTCCAGGTCTTACCATGCTTTGGATCATAACAATAACTTGTGGGATCCCTCTTCCCCAAGAAAAAAAATTTCCAGAAAGTTTCCCTTCATCCCTTTATTAATGGCAAAATAATTAAATCAAAAAAGGGCCTGCGTGACTTCTTCCAAATCACTTCATCTCTCACCTTTAACTTCCTGGTCTGTAAAAGAAGTCATTCAGACCAACCCTCCTCCTAGCGTTCCATCTGGCTCTCAGTTTATGGAGCTGTAATCTCAGATTACCTCTTATTGGGAGCTGTTTGGGAGTAGTGGTCTCGTGTCGAATCACCACCCAAGTAGCAGATAGATAATGGTTTGTCTGTTTGACTTTCTCTGCAGAATGGAAATGCAAGACTAATACATGGTATCCCACAAGTCTTAGGACAATTTGCTATTAAAAATTATTAAAGCTAGGAATGTGTAAGTAGAGCCTATATCAGATTGCACGCTGTCTTGGGGAGGGAGGTGGGGAGGGAAGGGTAGAAAATTTAAAACTCAAAAGCTTATGGAAGTGATTGTTGAAAACTAAAAATAACTTAATTAATTTAAAAAAATTATTAAAGCTTTAAAATGTACCAAGACTTTTGGGACACCCCATTAAGACAGCTAAGCTGGTGTGAGTACAGATGCCCTATCCAACTATTAAACCAATTTGTGTGAAATATTAGAAGTCCAAAACAAGAAATTCATCTTTGAAAAATCTCCCATTTGCGTTTCTGTTTTGTCTCTGGTTGTCAAGGACAGTAGTATGTTCATAGCAAGAGGCTTTCAGTAGAACCCACTGAGTTTACCAGGATAATAAAACAACGCCTCACATTTATATAGTGTCTTAAGATTTAGAAAGTGTTTTTCCTTACAACGATGCTGTGAGAGTAGTACAAAATGTTGTCATCCCCATTTTATAGCTAAGGAAACTGAGGTCTGACAATTCACAGTCCTATATGGTTTCTGCTGAGAGCCAATTGGGGCAGGCTCAGGGAGCAGGGTGATGGAGTACTGGTATTAGTGAGAAATAATTGCCATTGGTTAAGTATGATAAAAGGCAAATTGAGTGGATAGAGCACTGGCCCTGAAGTCAGAAGGACCTGAGTTCAAATCCAGCCTCAGACCAAGCACCTGACACTCACTAGCTGTGTGACCCTGGGCAAGTCACTTAACCCCAATTGCCTAAGGGGGAAAAAAGACAAATTGGGTGATAAAAGACAGGATAATATAGACTCTAATATCTTGTGAGAATAAAAATAAATACTAAATGACTATATCATCTAAATTCTCTTCCTAAACCCATCCCAACCCTACAACCACCAGGAGTAGCTGGTGGCACAGTGGGCCTAGAGTTAGTTCTTGAGTTCAAATATGGCCTTAGACACATCATTATATAATACTCCTCCATTTTTTCTGTCACTTAACACACGGCCTTGCACATGGCAGCTGTCCACTGTGGAGGATGGAATTTTTTCCCAGTCCACATTAGGAATGGCAATATCATCTTTCAGATGGCAGATAAAGTGGTGGGCCTGGAGTTAAGAAGACCTGAGTTCAAAGGTGACCCCAGATACAATAATTGTGTGACCCTAAGTGGGCAATTCACAACCTCTATTTGCCTCAATTTCCTCAAATGTAGACTGGAGATAATAGCACTTAGCTTGAAGGTTGTTCTAGGTGCCCTTGAATGTAATAAGGAAGTTCAGGAGAGATTTGGGGTGAAAGACACTAAGTTCTGTTTCAGATATGTTGAGTTTGAGCTGCCCGTGGGACATCTAACTTAAAATGTTTAATAGGCACTTGGAAATGTGGGATGAGAGTTCAGGAGAGAGAGACCAGGCTGGATACGTAGATTTGGAAAACATTTGTAGGTTTTTGGGGAAAGATAACAAGTTCTGTTTTAACTGGTTTGGTTTGAGATGTCCAACAGGCAGTTGGTGATGGATAAATAGATGTAAGAATCATCAGCACAGAGATGATCACTGAATCCATGGAAACTGACAAAGCCACTAAATAAGATAGAGGGAAAAGAGAAGAGAACCCAGGACAGAGCCTTGGGGAACACTCCCAATTAGTAGCCATGAGAGGGATGAAGATCCAGCAAAGAAGACTGAGGATTAATCAGGGAGTAGGGAGGGTCACAAAAAGCCAGGGAAGAGAGGGCATCCAGAAGGGGATGAACAGCGTCAAAGGCTGAAGAGAAGTCAGAAGGATAAGGATTGAGCAAGCAATAGATGGTTAGTTATTTGGAGAGTAGCAGTTTCTGTTGAGTGCTGAGGTCGGAAGTCAGATTGCAGTGGGTTTAGAAGGGGAGAGGAAGTGGCATTTCAAATTTTCAAATAATAATTACATACTTACATAAAGCTTCCTAATTTAAAAAGTGGACCCAGACCTTCTTCAACGGTGGGATCCCTTGAAAGTGATCCTAGGTACAAGGCACATTTTGGGGTAGCATCCACTCAATCATAGCTCACAAGACCCCCTCCTCCAGCAAATGTTTTTTCTTTTAACCAGTACAACAAGAGGGTGCATTTATTTCAAAGCAGACGACAATTCATTAAGCATCACAGTAAAGTAAATGGTAAAAATTCCCCTTATACAAAGAGAGAATCTCCCACAGATCACTACACTATGGCAAGAGAGGAAATATGCAGAGGGAAAATATTTGAGGGTACCCACCCATACAAAGAGGGTATGTTAGGATAGTACCTGATATATAATAAGCACTTACTAAATACTTGTTGGTTGATGTACAAGCATGGTGACTCACGCTTCTTGGGCAATATCCCTGCAGGAAACCTGCTCTGCCTCTGATGTTGCTGCTGCTGGCTCTTCTGCATGGTACCATGATGTCATCAGGCTGGTCCAGTGATGAAGATGCTCCAGGCTGTCTAGTGGAGTGTATGTAGATACACCCAAGCCTGCACTGCTGACCTTATTTCTCACCTGCTGACTCCTCCTGTGGGCCTTTGGCTGCTGCCCGCCGCTGGTCTTCCACTGAATCGCCACTCACTGCTGTGTAACTTTCTTTTCCCACAAAGAGAGGGGCCTTCCATTTTTTTTTTTTTTAGCCCATATCCTCAGAGTTATATTCCTCACTTATAATATAAACCAGGGTCAGCAAACTAAGCCAATGGGCCGCATCTGGCTGACTGTCTGTTTTTCTGTTGCCGCTAAGAATTGTTTTATATTTGTCAGTAAAGTGTTATTTAATTTTAAAAATGTAAAAACCATTCTGGGCTCCTGGGCCTACAAAATTAGGTAGCAGGCTGGACTTGGCCTATCTGACTTAGTTTTATCGACCCCTGAAAAATCACAAAGCCACTGCCAGGTAATGAAAGGCCTCAACTCCCAAATCTGACACCAGGTAGGTGACTTCAAGGAAAGTTGCTTAACATCTCTGATCATCATCTGCAAAATGAGAATAAATGTACCTGAGGATAACTCACAGCTCCTAGAAGTCCTTTTGATGGAGCCATCAATAAATTCTTAATTCTTTTGGGTCATGGGCCCCAATGGCAGTCTGGGGAAGGTGGTGAACCTCTTCTCAGAAGAATATTTTTGAATCTATAAAATAAGATATATAGGATTACAAAGGAAGCTGATTATATTAAAATACACTTATCAATTTTTTAAAAATTCAGGTTATAGTTTATAGACACCCAGAAATGTGTCCATGAATCCTTAGGAACTCCCATTCTAAACCCTTTCATTGATTGGTTGGTTGATACAGTAGAGGTATTCTCACCTGGCTAAGGTAGCAAGGCATAGCATCTTATTAGTTACTTTAAATGGAGTGCACTAATTGAGTAACTGACTAAATTAATCCCCACCCTTATATATGTATTTTCCAAACTGTACGGGTATATATATATATATATACATGCATATAAATGTATATATATTTAGATTGTCAGTTCATAGGATTATAAGGTCCCAGATTCACAGCTAGAAGGGACTTAGAGGTGGCCATCTAGTCCAAGCTGCTCATTTTACATATGGGGAAACTGAGACCCAAAGAAATTAAGGGGCTTTCTAACTGTCCTTTGAATTCCTTTGCATTTTTCTTAAAGTGAGAAAACTCAACTCTTTCCTCTCCAATAATACCAATCATAATCCACGCAAATCACCACGCCAGTTAATCAAAATCATTGTTTTCCTTACAAGTGCCCTGTGAGATAGGCACAGTCAAAAAGGCAAATCCCACCTCTTATCCTTACCAGCTCTCTGACAGTGAGCAAGGTACCCAGTTTCTGTGTCCTCACTCAGTTTCCTTATCTTTAACATGGAGACTATAATAACTGCAGTACCTTCCTTACTGAGTGGTTGTTAAGTTCAGATAAGATATTGCCTGGAATGCTTTACATGCCTTAAAGTATTATGTAAATGTTCGCTATGATTATTATTATTATTCTTATCTTTGTCATAACCATCTTATTATTTTTGTTGTACCCATTAAGGCAGCTAGGTGATTCAGTGGATAGAGTGCTGAGCCTATAGTCAGGAAGTCTTGAGTTCAAATATGGCCCCAGACTAGCTATGTGACCTTGGGCAAGTGATTTAACCTCTGGTTGTCTCAGTTTCCTTAACTGTAATATGGGGATAAGTACAGTACCTGCCTCAAAGCTATTTATGAAGATCAAATAAGTTAATATTTGTAAAGTGCTTAGCACAGTGCCTGGCAAATAAATGGCGCTGTATAAATGCTTATTCCCTTCCCTTTTTCCCCATTTCAGAGGTGGGATAATAAAAGAGACTGAGGATAAATGATTTGTGTGAAACAGATTTATTTACAAGTGAGTTGTTGGTTTTTGTTTTGTTTTGGCGAGGCAATTGGGGTTAAGTGACTTGCCTAGGGTCACACAGCTCGTACGGATTTGAACTCAGGTCCTCCTGACTCCAGAGCCTGTGATCTATCCACTGAGCCACCTAGTAGCCCCTACAAGTGAGTTTTGCCATTATATTATGAACTCCTTGAGGGCCAGGACTATTTCTGCCTTTCTTTATATCCCTAGCACTTAGCACAGTGCCTGGCACACAGTAGGCACTCAATAAGTACTTGTTGACCTGACTTAAACACACAATGGTGAGTGGCAAAGCTAGTGTTTGCTCCTAGTTCTTCCAACTCCAGTACAATGTTCTTTCCAAGTTACCATTCAAATTAATTGAAATGCTTTGATTTAAATTATTCCTTTATTTCAGCAAATCAATAATAACTCATACTTAAAGAGTGCTGTAAGATTTACACAGCACTTCGTTCATAACAAACCTGTGATACGGGAAGTACAAGGAAGTACTAAGTCTCAATTTACAGAAGAAACTGGCCTGGAGAGTTTAAATAACTTGAACAACATCACACAGCCCAAAAACATCAGTCTTGCGCCATACCCAGGTCACCAGACCTGGTTCAGGTTCAGTTCTCTTTCTCTGACATCCCACTGCTTTCCCTTACTAGAGGTAAAATCCCATCATAGCTAATACCAAGCCAGCCAAGGCTCTCTTTATGACAAAACACCATTATGGCTGCTCTGGTGGCTGACAATCATAGCATTTTCTTGATCTGGCTAAAACCAATTTTTTCCAACAAATTAATAGATACAACAAACAATTTCTTTGGTCTCTTCCCTAGTAAAGGTCACTGCAATGAATAAGAAGGCGTTCATTGTGTGTTTCTTACATGTTCATTCACTGTGAATACCAAAGGGTGGACCTAATCTCCCTTCAACACCTCTCCCTCCTTCCCACATCAAACATCACTAACACACCCTGGTACAAATCAGGGGTACACAATGTTCCAAGATCTTGTGGAAGGGAAGACATTGGGGCCAAGGCTATAAATATGATATTCTTTTCTCTGTTGTAAGGGTAACCAAACTTACCACTCTTAGAGCCCTTGCTCTTACACCTAGAATGGAAATTCTTCATCTTTTTTGCCAGTTATAGATGGACCCCTTCTCAGAATAATGTTTTTAAATGCATAAAATCCAAAGAACTACAAAGGAAATCAATTATGTTGAAATACAGTTATCAAACTACAAAAAGTTCCAAATTCATGACCCCTGAAATTTATCCACAGACACCAGGTTAAGATCCCCTGATACCTGAACATTGTTAGTGGTACTCAATAATTCCCTGCCTTACATTTTTTTTCCTCTTACTTCCCAGAGCGTGCAGAAAATAGATGATTTTATTTGGTTAAGGGACAGATGCAGAACAAAAAGGAACCAGCTAGGGCAGGCATCTGGGGTATGGCGCAAATAATTTAAGAGAGACAAGATGGCAGAGTAAGTGATCCTCCCTTTCAGCATCTCCAACCATCAAAAATAAGCTTTACAAAGTAAGACAATCAGTAACAGTAAGAACAGGAAAGAGGAACCAGAAGAACACAATGTCTATAATAACATAAATGAAAACAACACTCAAAGACAGTCAGACTAATTAATTAAAATGAGTAATCTCTGTCCCAGAGAATTGCTAATGAAATCCATCTTCCTCTGTTCAGTAAAGAGCAGGTGACTGCAAAAGGGAAACGCAGTATGAGCTGGCAGATGCAGTCAATATGTTGCTTTTGCTGAAATATTTTTGTTTGTTACAAGAAAGGGTTCAAAGGAGGGAGGGAGCTTAAGGGGAAATGACTAGTGTAAAAAAAGCAACGATAAAACTCAAAAAAGAAAAAAGAAAAGTGCTCTGGGATGGAAATCAGGAGAGACCAGATTCAAACTTGCAACTACTGCATTTAGAAGCGGTGCGATCCAGTCGAGTCATTTAATTTCTCTGAATCTCAGTTTCCTCAATTAAATTGAACAGACACATATTAAGTGTCCAGTATGTACAAGGCATTGTAGGAGCTGCTAAGAATCTGAAGACATAAATGAAATAGTTTCTGCCCTAAAGGAGCCCACATTCTAAGGGAGGAGATTTGTAACTGACTGATGAGGAGAGGAAAGATCTGCAAAAGTCAGGGATGTTTCTGAGGTTGCACAACTGGGGAACTGGAAGGATGATGAAGCCCTCAATAGAGGTGGACAAGTTTTGGTGCAGGAGAGGTTTAGAGTAGGGTAATCAGTTCCATCTGGAATATTCCAAGTTGGAGATTCCAATGGTCCATCCAGATGGAAGTATACATTAGGGAGTTGATGTTGCATGACTGGATCCAGTTCAGGAGAGAGATTAGGACTGGATACGCTTGCAAATCATCTGCTTTAGAGATACTATTTGACCCCACAGAAGCTAATGAAATCTCTAAAAGGGCTAGGTGGTGCAGTGGATAGATCCTTCCCAGCCCCCTCTGAAATGAGGAAGACTTATCTTCTTGAGTTCAAGTCTGGCCTCAGACACTTACCAGCTGTGTGATTCTGGGCAAGTCACTTAAACCTATTTGTCTCAGTTTTCTCATCTGTAAAAAGAGCTACAGAAGGAAATGGCAAACTACTACAGTATCTTTGCCAAGAAAACCCCAAATGGGGACACAAAGAGTTGAACAACAACAACAACAAAAACAATAAAGGGAAAGATCAGTTCTGAGCCCTAGTGAATTAAAGGGCTAAGAAATGAGTGGATGGTCCAATAAAGGCAGGGGTATGCTGAAAAATGGTTAACAACCAGCTCTCCAGGAAAATAAAAAGTATGGGAGTGTGCTGGGAAATATTTAACAACCAATTCTCCAAAAAATATACACAGCACACTTTTAAACTTAATCTACATTACTAACATTTTTCCATCACTTTATTAAGCTTAGACAATCAGCAAAACAACAAACCAAGCCCTAATTTGTAGCATTTGCTGAGTTTTGAGGTGCAAATACTCACATTGAAAATTTAACAACTGGCTCTCCTGAGCTGGTCGGAGCTGGCTCCTACACACTTCTGAATAAAGACAATAGAGAAGTTATCAGAAAGGTAAAAGAAAACAGGGTCACAGAAGCCAAGGGATGAGACCCCTCCAGGAGGAGGGCACCATCAACGGTACGTACAAAAGCTTCCTTTTGGGAAGTCCACGCATACACCCAGATGAAATCATTCAACTGGTGGCTTGAATATAGCGCCACTTTGTGGACAAATTGCATATTACACTCTCCTGGTTCATTGAAAACCTACTTCTCTGTAGATGTGCAGAAAGTAGGACGTCAGCTTAACGCGGACTCTTGATGCTACAGAGCATGAATTGTCATTTGGCACGTCAACCAAGAGTATACACAACCATTATTATTATTTGGCACTCAATCACTGCTTAGGCTCCTGATGTGTAGCAATTTTTGATTTCCAAATTATCATTGTCAGAGGACTTCTTTAGAGAGAGTGTCTGGGGTTAGCTCTCTACTACTGCGAATACAACATAGAATATTTTTTTATACAAATTCCATCGCAGTTCAGGTCAATAAATACATACCAAATCCACAAGGACTAGTAGCTAGTGCCCAATAAATTGACAAACCCAAGTAAATGGTGCTCAATCATTATTACTTGACACCGCCCTGCTGCTGATTGATTGTTTCTCATTTATTTCTGTGGTATAATAGAATTGTGGAATTATAGAATGTTTGGGCTCCAAAGGAACTAGAGATTATTTAGTTCAACTCTTTCATTTTACACATGAGAAAAAAAAAGGTGATCTGACTTTTTCAGTTATATAAATAGTACTAGAACTCAGGTCCAGTTTAAGATCTAAAATCTACATGTAAATAACTCAAGATTTAGAGGTGATTTTTAGGCATCAAAAATAGGAATTGGAAAGTCTCAAATTCTAACTCTGGCTCTAATGCAGACTCCAGCCCTCACCTTCAACAAACTTGTCAATATCCTTCCTGTTTCCTCATAAGAGAAATTGACAGAATACTATAGACGCACAGGGACTGTCTTGTAACATATTTTGAAAAGTACTTTGAAGGCAGAGAATATCACAAAGCTTTACTTCAGAGAAAATGTTGGTTGAAAATTAAGTTCTAATCTCCGCAATATAAATCAACATTTTTGCCATATTTCAGACCTCACAAATCTTAGTGTATGCTTATCTTTTTTGTAGTTCCTGTTTTTCTACCACAGATTTAATACAACCGAGACATCTAGTGTTCGCTCATAAGAAAACAATTTTCTACTACTGCCCATTTAAACAAATGATCCACAAACCACCCTTTTTCCCCCTGATAAATGAGTTGACACAAGAATACTTTATTTGAATTCGATGAAGATAAACAATGAAACTTCACAATATTTCCTCAGTTTAACCCCTTTCCTATCTCTCTATTTTTCTATCTACCATTTTTTAAATCATAAAAATCTATTCAATGTTAGCTATGAAATGAAGTCTTCCCCAATTTTTTTGTAAATATAACAGCAATGATATTCTCATGGGTAATACATTTCTTTTCCCCAATTCGAGACACCTCTTGCCAGTATGTCCCAGGGAAGAGTCTCTTCCACCATCCCACTCCACTGTGGTGGAGTATAATTATAGAGTATGAGCAAGAAGGGACCTCAGAGGTCACTGAATCCAAACTCTACTTGAACAAGGATCCATTCTACAAAATGTTGGCTAACTGGTCAAGGAGCCTTTGCGTGAAGAACTCTAGTTATGGGGAACCAATTACCTCCCTTTTCTTATTCAGAATCATGGAACATCAGAGTTGGAAGGTACCTAAACAACTGTCTAGTGCAACCCACACATGAACAAGAATCTCTGCTATGACATAGCCACTTACCCAAGAGAAGGAAACCAGAAAGCATCTCCTTACTTTAGAAAGTTTTATGGAGAATGGGTATAACTTCATCCATGCAAACTCAGGTACAAACCAGTCAATGAAATCATCACTAATTACCAGCATTCACTATAGGCAAATCATGAAACCTCTTTTTCAGCCCACTTTTTTAATCTATAAAATGTGGCTAATAATTTTTGCCTTGAAAAAGTGTTTTGAGAATTAAATTAGATAACCAACAAATGCAATTGTGCTTTGAAATATACAAAGTGTCATCGAAATGTATGGTATTATCATTATTTTATTACTGTTATTATTATATCCAAATTTGTGTACTTTTTCACAATAGCACTTAATGGATATTTAATTGAATTGCGGTGGGGAGAGAAAGGAACACACATTTATTAAGTGCCTACTGTTTGTCAGGCACTGTGTTAAGTGCTTTACAAATATTATCTCATTTGATATAATTGTCAGAGAAAAGATAACAGAAATAGGCTCCTCACATCACCTTCACAAGAAAATAACAGGGAAAAAAAAAAAGAAACGGGTCAGAATTCCAAACAAGATAAGGAAAATTTACCCCCAAAAGAAAATGAGTTACAATAACACTATAAGCTGTAAGGACCAATACAGTGTTTTTTAAGTATATAGGGCAAATGAAATAGCTAAAGTACCACCTTCACCCAAGGTTTTATTCACTGAATTTAGAGCTGAAAAGGAATTGAGAATCCTTTAGGCTAATCTCCTACCCCCATTTTGCATTGACGTTTGCATTTGATTAAAAAAACCCTAGAGATTGAAAAAGAAACACCACAAGACATCCTCAAAAAGACAAAATGAAATATTGGGAGAACATGAGCAAAAATTAACACTGGCAAGACAATCACAAGAAGAAAAAAGGAGAGCTCATATAAAACTTTAAAAATCATAGGAGTTGAAGCTAGAATTGAAGGATGCTTTAAAAAGATTAGCAGAAGATAATGAAAAAAAATTACCAATGTGAAGAATATGGTAGGAAATCTGAAAAGATTAATAGAAGCAACTAGCTTTTAATGACTGAAAAGAGAATTACAATGTGCATGAAGCACAAAAACAAGCTCCAAAACAAACTCAGCTATTAAAAGAATTGGAAACTGTGCAAACACACGTCACAGATCCAGGAGACAGCTCAAAACACTGCAACTTCAAGATAACTGATCTTAGAAAAAGAAAACAAAATTGGGGGAAAAAATTCTAATCATTAAAAATAAATCGGGGCAGCTAGGTGGTACAGTGACTAGAGCACTGGCACTGGAGTCAGGAGGACCTGAGTTCAAATCCGGTCTCAGACCAGACACTTGACACTTACTAGATGTGTGACCCTGGGCAAGTCGTTTAACCCCAATTGCCTCACAAAAAGAAAAAAATAATAAATGATAGTTTACAGGTAGGAAAAAAAAAAGAGAATTTATTAAGTCCCTTCCATCTCCAGGCACTGTGCTAAGCAATGGAGATAACAAAGAAAGGTGAAAGACAGCTCCTGCCCTTGAGAAACTCACAATCTAATGGGGGGGGGGGGGGTTGGCGGGGTGAACAAGAAGCAAAGAACTATGTACTGGGCACTGCTATAAGCTCTACAGACATAAATAAAAACACTAAGGGCTAGGGCTTTCAGTCTACCTAGCCAGTACCTCCCAAAATTCTCCTCCTCCTCCTTCTTCTTCTTCCCCCCCCCTTTTCCTCTTCCTCCTCCTCCTCCTCTTTCTTCTCCTTTTTCTTCTCCTCCACCACCTACTTCTTTCTCCTCCTCCTCCTCCTCCTCCTTTTCCTTCTCCTTCTTTTTCTTCTCTTCCTCCTCCTTTTCCTTCTCCTTCTCCTCCTTCTGTTTCTCCTCCTCCTCTTCCTCATGCTTTTTCTCCTCATCTTGACAAATATTAGCAAACATAATGCGCTTAGACAAAAGCCTGAAGTTTTTAAGCTATTAAAGTTTAAAACTTCACTATAACTTTTGGAACACCCAGTGTATGTGTCTATATGTGTGAATTATATGTGTATATGGATATCTAGAAGGAAAGATTAATATATGTACGTGTATATGTACATGTACTTACACACACACACATATATACACACAAAGAACAGAAAGAGAAGATTGTATATGTAATAGTACCACAATTTCTCCGCTTGCCTTTGTCACCTTATGAACTTTCTTCTGTTCCTTTCTATTTTAAAAATGGTTTATTGATACTTTTTTTCTTTCCTTTTTTTTTTTTTTGGACATTTCTATCATTACTCTCCTGCTTTCCACCACAATTCTCCTACTCTTTAAAATAAAAGTTCTCTAATGTAACAAGTAGTCAAGCAAAACAAATACACCTAGTAGTTATGAAGTCATCAGTCATGAAGTGTTAGTGTTATAAAGCTGTGATTGTTCATTGCATTGATCAGAGTTCTTAAGCCTCTCCAAGCTGTTTTACTTGACAATATTGCAGTCATTGTATAAATTATCCTCCTAGTTTCACTCAGTTCACTCTGCATTGGTTCGTACAAGTCTTCCCAGGTTTCTCTGAATTTGGCCCTTTCATCTTTTCTTATGGAACAATAGAATTCTAAACAAATTTTCAATAATAGCTAAAAAAAATCTTAGAAATGTTCTTAGATCTCAAAGGTTGTCTGGTTGCGGCAAGTCCAGGGGACACTTGTATCCTGTCTATGCCTTTGCTCCCATCTTATTGAGATAGATATTGTGTGACCTATATACTTGAAAAGTGGCACTTGTCAGGTGACAGCTTCAGGTCAGTCCCCCAAGCCAGCACTAAAGACAGAAGAAAGGACCCCAAGAAAGAAACCTGGTGATGGGAGAAAAATTACCTTTTTTGAGCCCAACTCTAGAGAGGAAAATGTGACCAGTAATAAGGAAGATGAATTTAGGTCAGTTTCCCCTAGCCGATCTGACACTTTCATCAGTCTTTCCTCATGTTCTTCCAGTCTCTTTCTTAAAACAATGAGGCCATCTGGGTACAATGTCATTTCTAAACAATTCCTGTCTCTGACTACTTTTTCCATTGACAAGTAACAGATGATCCCAAGAACCTGTGGGGTATAGGCATAAATAGGTAAAAATCCAGATGGTTAGATAAGAGTAGTTTTCTCTTTTTCTTCTTCTACCATGGAGATCTGATTAGTATTCACTGTGTTAATCCAACACTGAAAAACACCAGTTGTCTAACAGCTGTCTAGAACATCTTGAATCCTTGGCATGGTGTACTGATACTCTCCTACGTATGTGCTAGGTCAGTAACACATAGGTCTGCTAGGCTTCCTCCTTTCCATTTCTCAGAAAACAGTCTCAGAGTGTGATCTGTCATGATCTTTCCTCTGGTCCAGCATGGTACCTCCTTGACCACTCTCAACTGCCTCTTTATATGATGCCTACTATGTTTCATCTCCCTGCCCTCACTTCTTGCTTCTTTTTCCCACAAACCCTTTCCAAGGACAAGATCATCAGCATTCTGTTTAATCAGCTCCCACGTCAAATCCAAGGTTACTGGAGCCTGGAGAAGGTAAAAGCCCAGGCCAGCAGACAGCTCTCTGCCTCCTCTTACTTTATGGCCAGTGGAGACTATAAAGCAGGTTATTTTTTATATTTAATTTTACATATACATGTTCTCTCCACCCATCTCAAAAGATAGAAACTCCTTGAGGGCAGGGACTGTTTTGTTTATGTCTTTGTGTTTCTCCTCCTTTTTGCTGCTAAACTCCTTGAGAACTTTCTCTGCAATCAGTGTCTTGACTTTCTCTCCTATCAATCTCTTCTTGTAAGCCCTTGGCAGTCAGCCTTCTGATTTCATCATTCAACTGAGATTGCTCTGTTCAAAGTTACAAATGATCTCTTAACTGCCCAATCTAAAAATGGCCTTTTCTCAATCTTCTTAATCTCTCTACAATCTTCTCCCAGATACTTCCTCCTCTCCAGGTTTTCATGGCACCACTCTCTCTTGGTTCTCCTCCCTGTCTAACCACTTATTGTCAGCCCCCTTTGCTGGCTCTTCCTCCATATCACACCTGCCAGCTATGGGTATCTGCCATGTTTCTGTCCTGGACCTTCTTATCTTTTCCCTCATCTCATTAATGACTTCACCAACTCCCCTGGGTTCAATTATCATCTCTAGGCTATGATTCTTAGGTCTCTTCTGATCTCATTTCATAGTACCAACTACCTATTAGATCTCTCAAACTAAACATGTCCAAAATAAAAGTCATTATTTTCCCTAAAAATCTTCTCCTCTTTCTAACTTTTCTATTTCTGTTGAGGGCACCACCCTTCTTCCAGGTGCCCAAGTTCAAGTTTTGATGTCATTTTTTTTTTTTGCCAAATCTTGTAGTTTCTACCTTCAGATCATCTCTTGTATACGTCCCTTTCTCTCTACTCATACAACCACTCCTCTGGTTCAGACCCTCACCACCTCGTACCTGGACTATTATTATAACCTGCTGATTGGTATCCCTGCCTCCAGCCACTACCCTCTCCAGGCCTTCCTTCACTTATCCACCAAAGTAATCTTCCTAAAGCACAGATCTGACCATGTCACACACATACCCTACCCTCTACCTCACATCCATCCAATAAGCTCCAGGGCCTCTCTACTACCTCCAGAATCAAATATAAAATTCTCTGTTTGACTTTTAAAGTTTTCTACATAGCAAAGAATTGGAAATTGATGGGATGCCTGTCAATTGGGGAATGGCTGAACAAGTTGTGATGTATGAATGTAATAGAATACTATTGTGCTATAAGAAATGATGAACAGGCAGATTTCAGAAAAATATTGCAAATACTTACATGAACTGATGCAAAGTGAAATGAACAGAACCAGGAGAACACTGTACACAGTAACAGAAACATTGTACAATGATCAACTATGCATGACTTAGCTATTCTCAGCAATATAATCATCTAAGACAATTCCAGAGACCATGAAGAAACATGCTATTCACATCCAGAGAAAGAACTGAGGGAGTCTGAATGCAGATTGAAGCATACTATTTTCACTTTCTTTGTTTTTTTTTTCCATGATTTTTTTCCCTTCTGGTCTGTTTCTTCTTTCACAACATGACTAATATGGAAATATATTTTATGATTGCATATATATAGCTTACATCAAATTGCTTACCATCTTAGGGAGGAGGGAAAGAGAAAACTTGGAACTCAAATTTTTTTTAAAGTGAATGTTAAAATTTTTCTTTACATATAATTGGGGAAAAAATAGAATATTTTAATAAAAAATAATCAAATCAAATCAAATCCACAAAACGTTTTCCACATCTTTGCGTCTTCCTACCATCCAAGTCTTCTTACTCTTGACTCCCCTCCACATACTCTATGATCCAATGACATTGGACTTCTTGCTGTTCCTCTTACATGACACTCCATCTCCCAAGTTCATGCATTTTTATTAGCTGTCACCCATGTCTAGAATGCTCTCCCTCCTTACCTCTGCCTTTGGCTTTCCTGGCTTCCTCCACGATTCAACTCAAGTCCCATCTTCTGCAAGAGGTCCCACTACTAGGGTCTTCCTTCTGAGATGACCTCCCATTTACAATACATGGATCTTCTATGTACATAGTTGTCCACATGTTGTCTCCCCCATTAGAATATGAGCTCCTTGAGGGCAGGGAACATGTTTTTTACTGTCTTTGCATTCCTAGAACTTAGTACAGTACTTGGTACATAGTAGATTTTGAATAGATAATTGTTATTTGACATATTAATAGGAAGCGAAATTTTATAATTACATATTATCTTTCATACTGATCAGTATTTGCCAAATTTTCTAGATTTTTTGATAGAATAAAATCTGTTATCCAAAATTCTGTGAAATAGTTCTCTATCCAATAACATTGGTTTCCAGTATCAATGAAAGATTGAATTATGTCCACTATAGTTTTAGTGCTACATATTTTTGTCATATTTGCTTCTTTGAAAATTAGTCATGTATATTTGATATATGAAGTAACTCTCCATGACGTAAAAGGTTCTATTTCCTGCCCATACTGTAAAAGAGAAAATGTTAGAACAACACACATAGTCCATTTATTGGATTTCTTGTCTATGAGGTGAAATGTAGCAATTATTGAAAGGATTAAGTA
>NW_020954588.1:6445116-6453187 GCF_900497805.2 Vombatus ursinus
GTGTGTGTGTGTGTGTGTGTGTGTGTGTGTGTGTGTGTGTGTGTGTGTGTGTGTAGAGTAGCAAGAGAGGAGAGGGAGAGAGAAAAAGAGAGAGAAAGTTTAATCTGAGGAAAAGCAAAGCAAATCTGTTCAAAGATCTTGATTTTATGTTTTGTCCAACAGATGGTGCTAAAACAGCACTCTCTTGATTTCTTCTTATTTAACACACTTTCTCAAAGAGAAGGTCATACATAAATCACCAACACTGCTTCCTGTCATACCCAACATCTGTTTCATTCTTATCTATATTTGGTTCTAAGATTGAGAACTTCACTCTTTACAGGGCATAAAACAAAAGATTAAACAAATAATGAACAAATTTCTGATGATAACAACTCCCAATTAAAGAAAAACATTTACATAAATATAGACCAATTTCTACTTAGGGAAAGTCAAGCATGATTGAAAATTTGGGCATCGATCTGGTAGACTTCCCTCTACCAACTTATCAGCCCAATCCTCCATGGGTCTTTTTAGCATCTAGTTATAGTAAACATTAACTGGTATCCTTGAGTGTTTGCATGTGTGTATACACAGACATATGTGTATATATAGTCTACACATATATAGACTGAACACGTCTATGTGGACATATATGCACAGATACATGTGTGCATTACATATAGACATCTACATATACATACATGTATTTATGGGTACATACATGCATGCATATCTGCATCCCTAAAAATGGCATCTACTCATCAATGTCTGGACTAGAATAAGTCAAGCATCCTAACTTTAAAAATGAAGAAACCGAGGCTCAAAAGAAAAGTGATTTGTTTGTGGTCACTTCAGGACTTCAAAGGATCTGTGACTTCACCAGCATGAGTACTCTCTCCACTGGTGCAGATCACAACCAATCTATGTCCCCTCATCTTGTGCAATACCGTTTTATGTCCTTCCATAAATGCTCCACAGAGGATCATGCTGGAGGCCTTTTTCTAGATCTTTTTATGTTAGGGGGGGACCAGAGTAGCATTTGGCTATCCTTTCTCACCCTATATGACAGACCCACCTCCTTTCTTTTCCAGTCTTACATTTCCTGGCTAATGTCCTTTATGCTGCTTTGGATGCATAGACCACCAATGGAAATATGCTGTGCCTTATTTATGTCTACCACACATCTTTCGATTGCCCTTTGGGTCACCCACAGTTTGATTATTTAGAAATTGTGGTCCACCGTGCCATTTAACTGCCCCAGTACAGGCATAGCTCAGAGATATTGCAGGTTCAATTCCAGACCATCACAATAAAGTGAATATGTCAATAAAGCAAGTTACATGAATTTTTTGGTTTCCCAATACATATAAAAGTTATGTTTACACTATAGTCTATTAAGTGTGCAATAGTATTATGTCTTAAAAAACCCAACATACATACCTTAATTCAACATACTTTATTGATTAAAAAATACTAACCATGATCTGAGCCCTCAGTGAGTCACAATCGTTTTGCTGGTAGAGGGTCTTGCCACAATGTTGATGGCTGCTGACTGATCAGGGTGGTGGTTGCTAAAGGTTGGGATGGCTGTGGCAATTTCTTAAAATAAGACAATGAGGTTTACCTATACATTGACTCTTCCTTTCACAAAAGATTTCTTTGTAGCATACAATGCTGTTTGATAGCATTTTATGCACAGCAGAACTTCTTTCAAATTTGGAGATAAATCTCTCAAACCCAGCCACTGCTTTATTAACTAAGTTTATGTAATATTCATCAATATCATTGTGTCTCAGGAAATAGGAAGGCCCAAAGACAGGGAGAGAGATGGGGGAACAACCAGTCAGTGCAGCAGTCAGAACACACAACATTTATCGATTAAGTTAGTTGTCTTATATGAGCTCAGGTCAAAAGAATTGCAACAGTAACATCAAAGATCAGTGATCACACAGTTCAAAACAATTGCAATAATAACATCAAAGATCAGTGATCACAGATCACCAGAACATATATTATAATAATGAAAAAGTTTGAAATATTGCAAGAATAACCAAAATGTGACACAGAGACACCATATGAGTGTGTGCTGTTTGAAAAATGGCATCTATAGATTTGCTTGATGAACAGTTGCCACAAACCTGCAATGTGTAAAAACAATATCTGCAAAATACAATAAAGCAAAGTGCAATAAAATGAGGTATGCTGATAGCATATTTTTAGAGCCATAATTTTGCAAAGTTCAGTAATTGACACATATCCATATCTTTCCCTTTTTTTCTTAGGCACTACCACTAGGAGGAGGCTCGATGGTGCTGTGGATAGAGTGCTGGGCCTGGAGTCAGGAAGTTCAAATCTGGCCTTAGACACTTACTAGCAGTATGACCTTGGGCAAGTCACTTAACTTCTGTTTACCTTAACCCACTGGAGAAGGAAATGGCCAACTACCCAGTATCTCTGCTAAGAAAACCCCATGGACAGCATGGTCCATGGGATCCCAAAGACTCAGACGCATCTGAATGACTGAACAATAGCACTACCACCATGGGTGATACAATTACTGAACTTTGCAAAAAAGGACTAAAGTGGACCAATAAAATATGCCAACAGGTACAGGATGACCTAGATTGTCTGTTAGGTAGCCAGTGGTTTTCAGTGTTGCACTTGTAGAATGGATACTACCAGATTCCTTTGTCTGAGGAAGATAAGAAGACTGCTTTTGTCATTTAGGGGACTTGCAAGTTAGCTGACCAGAGGAAAGTTAACCCATACAAGGTTACTGAGAGACTTTGCAACTTGCCGGTCTACAAAATAGGCCCAGGGAATGGAGGGAGCCCTATCAAGACTTCACCAAACACCTATTGCCCATAGGAAAGTTAATTGGACTTTCTAGTGAGCAGATAGAGAAAAATGATGGGCACTCATGTAGGAAAAGGCTGAGGAAAAAAAAAAAGACAGTTCAACTGTACACAGACTTTTTTTTTATATAATTAATTTATTCTTAGTTTTCAACATTCACTTTCATAAGATTTTGAGATTTAAATTTTCTCCCTCTCCCTCTCCTCTCCCCTCCCCAAGACAGCATGCAATCTGGCACAGTCTTTACTTATACATTCATATTAAACATATTTTCACATTAATCATAATGTAAAGAAGAATTAGAACTAATGGAAGGAACCATGAGAAAGAAGAAACAAAACAAAACAACAAAAGAAAAGGAGAGCAAATTGTGTGCTTCCATCTGCATTCAGACTCCTAAGTCCTTTCTCTGGATGAGGATAGCATTTTGCATCATGAGTCTTTTGGAATTCTCTTAGATCCTTGCATTGCTGAGAGGAGCTAAGTCTATCAAAGTCAGTCATCACAATGTGGCTGTTACTGTGTACAATGTTCTCCTGGTTCTGCTCATTTCACTCTGCATCAGTTCATATAAGTCTTTCCAGGTTTTTCTGAAGTCCACTTGCTCATCATTTCTTATAGCACAATAATATTCCATTACATTCATATACCACAACTTGTTCAGCCATTCCCCAGTTGATGGGCATCCCCTCAATTTCCAATTCTTTGCCACCAGAAAAAGGACTGCTATAAATATTTTTGTACATTTGGGTCCTTTTCCTGTTTTTATGATCTCTTTGGGATATAGACCTAGCAGTGCTATTGCTGGGTCAAAGGGTATGCACAGTTTTATAGCCCTTTGGGCATAGTTCCAAATTGTTCTTCAGAATGGTTGGATCAGTTCACAATTCTACCAACAATGCATTAGTGTTCCAATTTTCCCATATCTTCTCCAACATTTATCATTTTCCTGTTTTGTCACTTTAGCCAATCTGATGGGTGTGATGTGGTTCCTCAGAGTTGTTTTGATTGGCATTTCTCTGATCAATAGTTATTTAGAGCATTTTTTCTGTTGACTATAGATGGCTTTAATTTCTTCCTTTGAAAATTGCCTGTTCATATCCTTTGACCATTTATCAATTGAGGAATGACTTGTATTCTTACAGATTTGACTCAGTTTTCTATATATTTTAGAAATGAAGTCTTTATCAGAGACACTGGCTGTAAAAATTGTTTCCCAGCTTTCTGCTTCCCTTTTAATCTTGGTCACATTGGCTTTGTTTGTGCAAAAACTTTTCAATTTAATGTAATAAAAATCATCCATTTTGCATTTCATAATGTTCTCTATCTTTTGTTTGGTCATAAATTCTTCCCTTATCCATAGATCTGACAGGTAAACTATTCTTTGCTATCCTAGTTTGCTTATATGTACACAGACTTTCTTACCCGGAGATGGGCACTGAAAGTGATACACCCAGTGAAGAAGAATGGAGGAGTGGCAGGATATACCCAACATCCTGCTTCCCCTCCTGAAAGGAATGAAAGTCTCCCTTGGAGAAGGGCAGGGAGAGAAGAAGCTAATGACGTCTATTCTGCCTGCCTTCAAGTCACACACAAAAAGCATCCTTGAAGCCATAAAGAGGCCTCACTATACATGGGTCTCCCCTCCCCCTTCTTATAAAAACATTCAGCCCATAAGCCAGGGGAGTACTCTCCCACAAACACACACAGCACCTGTTGGAAAACCGGGCACAAACTTAGAGAATGATAGTAGTGAGACACCATAATTAAAGGAAATGCTCAATTTCAGTTAGGGGTTATTGAAAAGAAAGCCATATTTTTTTTTTCCCATCCAAGTCCATGGACACCAGGTTAAGAATACCAGAGCTGGAGTGAGTATCAAAATCTATAGCAAATTAGGAGGAAATCAGATAGTAAATTATAAATTATAGAATGTGAAAGCTAGAAGGGACCTTGAGGATCACCAAAGTACCATGGTTCATGGTGGGAGAGGGGACTACAGTATTGGAGAGAGAGAAAATTTCCTCCCTTGATTTTGCCCTCTGAAGGAGGCACTGGGGTTATATCTCACAAAACCCAACTTGGGCCATTGGTGAGGCTTAAAGAACCCTTTTCACTCTTCCAAAAGGGAAAACAGGGTATTAACATATCTTTGCAGTTCATTAACATATTAATACTTCTTCTGTTATCTGCCTTTTGCTTAGCAACTGAAGGAACTCCAGGAAAGAAGAACCAAATCCTGGCCCCGACCCCTCAACATCCTTACATATCATGAAATCATCCCAGCCTTCTAAACATCCTGCCTAATCCTGAAGGAGTACCCTTCCAAACACAAGATCCCAGGAAGAGACCCTCCAGAGACCAGGACCTAGAGGAGTAAGGCCTCTAACTGCCCTCAGAGCTTAGCACAGTATCTGTAATACAATAGATGCTTAATAAGTGTTTATGGATTTCAGCTTTGGCACTCTTTTCCTGGGCAGTGCTATTCTGGATAGTGAAAGCTCATAATGTGTAGCCAGCCCTAGACACCCAACAATACTTCACACTAGCCATCTTCTTACCATCTGCCACCTTGACTTTCTGCCTCACCTTCTACCTCGTGGTCTAGAAACAGTAATCAAATCAACTTAGCATTATTTTTTGAAAGGGCTTGTCCATCAACTAGGGCAGGTAGGTGGCACAGTGGATAGAATGCAGGGTCTGGAATCAGAAAGACTCATCTTACTGAGTTCAAATCTGGCCTCAGACACTTACTAGCTGCATGACCATGGGTGGTCATTTGACCCTGTTTGCCTCCATTTCCCCATTTGTAAAATAGCTGGAGAAGGAAATGGCAAACCTTTCCAATATCTTTTCCAAGAAAACCCCAAATGAAGTCATGAAGAGTTGGACACAACTGAACAATGACAACAGATGGTTAATTATAGATTATAAAATGCTGGAATGTTAAAACTGGAAGGATCAACTAATTCAAACCCTCATTTTGTAAATGGAGGCTTTTTAAAAACAATCTTCTGATTCCCAAATTAGAACTTTTCCTACTATTAGGTATGTTGTGATGCTTCTGGAACCAGCCTTGGAGAACTCTACTATGAAGACTGGGTTTCACATTTTTATGTGATAGGAACTCACAGTCCAGCTGTTATGGGTGCATTCCAACCTTACAAACAGCTGTGGACAGTATGACAGTGTTGCTGACTTTCCAACTTGTCCTGAGCTGTGTCTCAGGCCATAGGGCATCAAAAAATCAAAACTTCCAAAACAAGCAGCCCCAATCTAGCTAGATTGGACTGCCAGGTACACTCCACTGACAGGGTTCCTTTCAATCTGGCTGGATGAACATATTTCTTTCTTTCTTTTTTTTTTAATAATTAATGTATTTTTAGTTTTCAAAAACTTCTACAAGTTTTTGAGTTTTAAATTTCCTCCCCTCCCCAAGATGGCTCTACTTATACATTCATATTAAACATTTTCACGTTAATTATGATGTAAAAAAGAATTAGAAATAATGGGAGGAACCACCAGAAAGAAGAAACAAAACAACAAAAGAAAAGGAGAGAAAATAGTATGCTTCCATCTACATTCGACTCTAAAGTTCTTTCTTTGGATGTGGATGGCATTTTCCATCGTGAGTCTTTTGGAGTTGTCTAAGATCCTTTGAAGAGCTAAGTCTATCTAAGTCAGTTATCACACAATGTGGCTGTTACTGTGTACAATGTTCTCCTGGTTCTGCTCATTTCACTCAGCATCAGTTTGTATAAGTCTTTCCAGGTTTTTAAACAACATATTCTAGAATTATGGTTCTTAATCCATTCTGCTATCTGCTTCCATTTTATGGGAGAGTTCATCCCATTCACATTCACAGGTATGATTACTATCTGTGTCTTTCTTTCCATCCTATTTTCTCCCATTTATACTTTTCTCTTTCCTTTCTCCCTTTCCCTCCTCACTAGAGTTTTGCTTTTGACCACTACCTCCCTCAGTCTGCCCTTCCCTTTTCTTCCCCTTTACCCTTACTATTTCTTCCCTTCCTTCTATCCACCCCCTCCCTTTTCTTTCCCTTTCACTTCCTAATTTCTATAGGGTTAGATTTCTGTCCTTAACTGATTATGTTATTCCCTCTTTGAGCCAAATCTGATGAGAGTAAGGTTCAAACAATGCTCATCTCCCTCCCTTCTTTCCCTCTACTGTAATAGGTTTTTGTGCCTTTTCATGAGATATAATTTACCCTTTCCTGCCTCCTCCTTTCCTCTTCTCCCAGAACAATTCCTTTTCACCACTTAGATTTTTTATCATCACATCAAAGTCAACTTATACCCATGCCCTCTGTTTATGTATACCCCTCTTAAACAACATAATAACAATACAATTCTCAAGAGTTATAAATGTCATCTTCCCTTGCAGGGATGTAAACAATTTGACCTTATTAATAACATGTTGTTGTTTTTTTCTTTCCTGTTTACCTTTTTATGCCTCTCTTGAGTCTTGTATTTGAAGATCAAATTTTCTGCTGAGCTCTGGTCTTTTCATCAGGAAGGTTTGGAAATCCCCTATTTTCCCCCCTTTTTAAAAATTAATTTATTTTGATTTATCAACAATCACTTCCATAAGCTTTTGAGTTTTAAATTTTTCTCCTCCTCCTTCCCTCCCCAAGACAGCGTGTAATTTGATATAGGCTATATATATACATTCCTATTAAATATATTTTCACTTTAGTGATGTTGCAAGGAAGAATTAGAATCAATAGCAGGAACAATCAGAAAGAGGAAACTAAACAAAACAGAAGAAAAAAAATAGCAAATAGTATGCTTCAATCTGCATTCAAACTCCATAGTTCTTTCTTTGGATATGGATATCATTTTCCATCATGAGATCTTTGGAAAAGTCTTAGATCCTTGCATTGCTGAGAAGGACTAAATCTACCAATGTTAGTCATTGTACAACACGGCTGTTACTGTGTACAACGCTCTCCTGGTTCTGCTCACTTCACTCAGCATCAGTCTATACAAATCTTTCCAGGTTTTTCTGAAGTCTGCCTGCTCATAATTTCTTATAGCACAATAGTATTCCATTACATTCATATACCACAACTTGTTCAGTCATTCTCCAATTGATGGGCATCCCCTCAATTTCCAATTCTTTGCCACCACAAAAGGAGATACTGTAAATATTTTTGTACATGTGGGTCCTTTACCCATTTCTATGATCTCTTTAGGATACAGCTCTAGAAGTG
>NW_020954588.1:6453364-6453429 GCF_900497805.2 Vombatus ursinus
TGTTCATATCCTTTGACCATTTATCAATTGAGGAATGACTTGTATTCATATACATTTGACTTAAT
>NW_020954588.1:6453577-6453865 GCF_900497805.2 Vombatus ursinus
CTTTATTTTGGTATATGGTGTGAGATTTTGGTCTATACCTAGTTTCTGCCATACTCTTTTGCAGTTTTCCCAGTGGTTTTTGTCCAAGAGTGAGTTCTTATCCCAGAAGCTGGGGTCTTTGGGTTCATCAAATAGTAGATTACTATAGTCATTGACTTCTGTGTCTTGCATACCTAACCTATTCCACTGATCACCACTTTATGTCTTAGCCAGTACCAAGTAGTTTTGATGATTGCTGCTTTATAATACAATTTAAGATCTGGAACAGTTAGGTCACCTTCCCCTGCC
>NW_020954588.1:6454035-6455322 GCF_900497805.2 Vombatus ursinus
TCATATAGTTCCTAGGTTTGTTTCAGTAGGTAGACTCCTAAATATTTTATGATGTCTACAGCAACTTTAAATGGAATTTCTTTTTCTATTTCTTGCTGTTGGGCTTTGTTGGCAATAAATAGAAATGCTGATGATTTATGTGGGTTTATTTTATAGCCTGCAACTTTGCTAAAGTTGTTTATTATTTCAAGTAGTTTTTTACTTGATTCTCTAGGATTCTCTAACTATATCATCATATCATCTGCAAAAAGTGATAGCTTTGTTTCTTCTTTGCTTATTCTAATACCTTCAATTTCTTTTTCTTCTCTTATTGTTAAAGCTAACCTTTCAAGTACGATACTGAACAACAGTAATGATAATGGACATCCTTGTTTCACCCCCAATCTTATTGGAAATTCTTCCTTGTCCCCATTACATATGATGCTTTCTGAAGATTTTAGGTAGATGCTACTTATTATTTTAAGGAAGACTCCATTTATTCCTATGCTCTCTAGTGTGTTTTAATAGGAATGGATGTTGTGGAAGTCCCCTATTTTGTTGAATGTCAATCTCCTCCCCTGAAAGATTATGCTCAGTTTCACTGGGTAGTTGATCCTTGGTTGTAATCCAAGCTCTTTTGACTTATGGAATATCGTATTCCATGCCCTCTGATCTTTTAATGTAAAAGCTACAAGGTCCTGTGTAATACTACTTATGGTTCCATGATAGTTAAATTGTTTCTTTCTGGCTGTTTGCAGTATTTTCTGTTTGACTTGGTAATTTTGGAATTTGGCTACAATATTCCTTGGTATTTTCAATTTGGGATCTCTGTCAGGAGGTGATTCATGGATTCTTTCAATGACTATTTACCTTCTAGTTCTAAGACCTCAGGGCAGTTTTCCTTGATGATTTCCTAAAAGATGCTTGTCCAGGCTCTTTTTTTTTCATCATAGTTTTCAGGTAGACCAATAATTTTTAAATTGTCTTTCCTGGATCTATTTTCCAGGTCAGTTGTTTTACCAATGAGCCATTTTATGTTTTCTTCTATTTTTTTTTCATTCTTTTGTTTCTGTTTGACTGATTCTTGATATCTCATAGAGTCATTAGTTTCCACTTGCCCAATTCTAACTTTTTTTGTTGTGAGAAACCAAGTATATTTCCCTTAATCCTATCCCACCCCCCCATTTATTCTATTCTCTCTCTTGACCCTGCCCCTCCTTAGAAGTGTTTGCTTCTGATTACCCCCTCCCCCAATCTGCCCTCCCCTTTATCATCCTCCTGCTCTTTTGTCCCCTTCCGCCCCATTTT
>NW_020954588.1:6455438-6455597 GCF_900497805.2 Vombatus ursinus
TCCCTCCTTAAGCCAAATCCTATGAGAATGAGATTCACTCATTCCCCTTCCCCTATTTCCCCTCCACTGTAAAAGTCTTTTCTTGTCTGTTTTATCTAAGATAATTTACCCCATTCTACCTCTCCCTTTCTCCCTCTCCCAGTATAATCCTCTCTCACC
>NW_020954588.1:6455607-6455803 GCF_900497805.2 Vombatus ursinus
GTTCCACTCGAGTCTTGTATTTGAAAATCAAATTTTCTATTCAGCTCTGGTCTTCTCATCACCAATGCTTGAAAGTCCTCTATTTCACTGAATGACCATTTTTTCTCCTGCAGGATTATACTGAGTTTTGCTGGATAGGTGATTCTTGGTTGTAATTCTATCTCCTTTGCCCTCCAGAATATTGTATTCCATGCCC
>NW_020954588.1:6455839-6463618 GCF_900497805.2 Vombatus ursinus
TTTGCCCTCCAGAATATTGTATTCCAAGCTCTATGGTCCCTTAAGGTAGAAGCTGTTAAATCTTGTGTTATTCTGATTGTGTTTCCACAATACTTGAATTGTTTCTTTCTGGCTGCTTGCAATATTTTTTCCTTGACCTGGGAACTCTGAAATTTGACCCCAATATTCCTAGGAGTTTTCCTTTTGGGATCTCTTTCAGGCCAATTCTAATTTTTAACAAATTGTTTCCTTCTATTAGATTTTGTACCTCCTTTTCCATTTGGCCCATTTTATTTTTTAAGGAGTTCTTCTCTTCAGTGAGTTTTTGTGCCTCCTTTTCCATTTGGCCAATTCTAGTTTTTAAGGAGTTGATTTCTTGAGTGTATTTATTTTCCATTTGGCCAACTGTATTTTTTGAGAACTTGTTTTCTACAGTCAATTTTTATCCTTCCTTTTCCAAGCTATTGATTCTCTCTTGCATGCCTCTCATTTACTTTCCCATTTTTTCTTCTACCTCTCTTATTTGACTTTTAAAATCTTTTTTGAGCCCTTCCAAGAAGGCTTTTTGGGCTTGAGACCAGTTCATATTCTCCTTTGAGGTTTCAGATATGGGTATATTGACAATGTTGTCCTCTTCTGAATTTGTGCCTTGATCTTCCCTGTTCCCATAATAAGAATCTATGGTCATTGTCCACTTCTGCTTCTGCTCATGGTGTTTGCCTATTTCCTGGCTTTTAATGTTGCACTCTCCTGCTAAGGTGCAGGTGGCACTGACCCAAGTAGATGAAGCATATTTCTTATTCTTTTTTTGTTTGGTTGGTTTATTTTTTTTCTGGTGAGGCAATTGGGGTTAAGTGACTTGCCCAGAGTCACACAGCTAGTGAGTGTTATATGTCTGAGGCCATATTTGAACTCAGGTCCTCCTGACTCCAGCACTGGTGCTCTATCCACTGCTCCACCTAGCTGCCCTTTGAAGCATATTTCTTAATGGCACATGGTTAAACTAACAAGGCTGACAGAACACATTTTCAATTTACAGGTTGTTGCTGAATAGAGGTTGAAACTACTAAATTAGTCAGTTTATCAAGGTCCCTTTTCAGCCATTCGGCTGAAGTTCCTTCATCAGGAAAATGAGTGGATTAGATGGGATGACCTCCAAGGTCCCTTCCAGTCTTAACTTCTTATGATGGTATGAGCTTATGAATCTAAAATGATAAAGAAAGTGCCTCATTCACATCTGGTAAGAAGGGATCCAGTGAAAACAAAGAGGACAAGAAGAGAATGGAGGATGTTGTTTTGCTAGAATTAGTCTGAGTTTATTAAAGAAGAGTCTTGTGAAACAAGGTTGCAAGTTAGGTGTTAGCCAATTTGTTGAAGGCATTGAAGGCCAGATTAAGTTTACCTGTTATTTTATAGTCAATGGGGAACCATTGAGGAGTTTCCAGCAGTGAAATTCTATGTTCATTCTCTGTATTGGTATCCCTAGCACTATGCTAAGGCAAAGTGCCTGGCACACAGTAACTCAAAGGCTTATTGACTGATTGATGATAAGGTTGATTGGTGAATTAAGCAGAGTGGAGAGGGAAATGACTACAGGTGGTTTTTAGAATGGTCCAGGCAATAATTGATGACGGCCTAAGTTGGTGTAGCTGCATTGAAAGTGGAAAGGAAGGGACAAATCGAAGAGCCTGGGAAGGCAGAATCCACAGGCTTAGTAAATGAAGTGATGATAGGGGGATGAGAGAGGGGGAAAAGTAAATTATGATAATGAAGTTTCTTGCAAGGGATGTCTGAGAGAATGGTGGTACCACCAAAAAATAGGGAAGTTAGGAGGACGGACAGGTTTGGGCAGGTGATGAGTTCAGCTTTGCACTCAGTGCAAAGTAGATGTAGAGATATCCAGAAGGAAGTCGGGAGGAAAAATGGAACTCTGGGATTGGAGAGTTAGATTTACAGAAGAGCAATACTTAAATTATGCTCATTAAATTGCTAGAGATGGAAGGCCAAGGCCAACAAGGCCCTGGGGAGTGGGAACATTTAGGTGGGAAGAAGGAGAGGAGAGGAACAGCAGTTTTCTACTATTAGTACACAGCCCTACAAATAACATATTTGAATACCAAAATTAAGAACTCTTCTCTTTCCCTGAGTTATTTGTCTCCTTTGAAAATAATATTCTTTGAAAGTAAGGAAATAAATAATGCAGAGAATGGAGGTGATGATGGAGTGGCTGTGCAGTACATGTTAGTGGGCAGAGTTCAAAGGGTGTGATAAACTGAAATAAAATCCCAGTTTCTATTATGCAATGAGTATATGGATTGTTAGGAATCAGTACAATTTTCTTAAATATTTGTGCATAACAAAAGCACAGGATGGGGTTAAACTTACTGAATGGCTTAAAAGCAAGTTAGGAAATAGGAAAAGGAGTAGTAATGAATGGTTGCTCATCAGAATGGAGACCAATGGTCTTTAAGTACATTCATTAATGATTTGGGGAAGGAAGTTGATTGCAAAGCTGATGATGCAATATTGTTCCAGTTACCAAAGAGCATGAAGAAATGACAGAACTCTAGAAGAATTTAAAGACAATGGGGAATGCAATAAAGGGTTTGGGATATGTCTTATTTTCCTAATTATGTTGTAATTAAATTAATTAGCTTTCAGAAGCCTAATTTTAAAAGAATATACTAATGGATTGTTAAATTTACTATCACTGAAGTAGTTCAGTAGCACTAATAGAAAGTTAAGTGACAAAGATTTGCACACAGGGATCAATTAGATATGACTTCAAATAATGGAAGAATATGAATTTCTGGGTGGCAAATGATCAATCAACAAGCATTTATTAAGAGCCTACCATGTGACATGAGGTGTTGTAATAGATATAACACTAATAGCTAGCATTTATATGGTGCTCTAAAGTTTCCAGAGCAATTAACAAATTGTTAGGTGGGTTCTAGTATCATCCTTGTTTTATAGATGAGGAAATTGGGGCAGACAGGAGTGGTTAAGTGACTTGCTCTGGGCCACACAGCTAGTAAGCATCTGAGGCTGGATTAGAACTAAGGTCTTTCTGAATCCAGGTCCAGTACACTGTCTACTGGGCCACCCAGCTAGGGGATACAAATAGAAAAGCGAAATAGATCCTCCCCTCCCCTCAAGGAACTTGCATTTTTGGAGAAAAGGAAACTACAACCTGTTCACGGTAAGTAAATACAAGGTATATAAAAAATAACTAGCATTCATATGTATATATACACACATATGTGTATATATACATATATAATTATATCACTTTTTATCATTTTAAAAAATTCTTTACATGTTACCTCAACAGATGGCTTTTTTTTAAGCAATGAAATTTACTAAGATAATCCAGAAACCAGATATGATAATTGGGAAAACTGCCTGTAAGAAAGAGCAAAAAATGAAATGTCACTTTGAATAAAACTTTTGATATCTTTAGTAAAATGGGAAAAAAGAAATTAAACTTTTAAAAATTTACTTTTTAGAAATTTCAAATTGTAGGAAGCATTTCTCTTGGGAAGAATTTCCACAATTTGAACAGATACTGATGACAAATAAGCTTGATTAAAGAAATCTCAAAGTTACAGTTAAACTTTACATCCCGAAAACAGATGATGTGAGTGAGCCAATTTGATTCAACATATTACTGGATGTTATGTGGTCTTATCTGAGAATCACTTGAAAAAATACATTTTAACAAGGAAAAATGGGGGGGAAATGCTTTGAGAACCTGAACTTCTCACCACCATAATAATATTAATGTCTTTTTTTTTTTTTAAAGCCAATTGAGCATCAAAGGACCTGAGTTAAAAATCCCCAGCTTTTCCCCGTGTCAACTTGGACAAGTCAACTAACTTTTCTGGTCTGTTTATCTACAAATGAGAAAGTTGGGCCAAATGGCCTTTAAAGGCCCTTCCCCATCTAAGTGTATATTTCTATCTGAAAGGAAGTGTGGGTATGTAAATAGAGGGTCAGGAAGGCTTTGGTTCAATTCTACCTCTAGAAGGGACAGTAGGCAGACTAAATCAGGTTGAGGGTAGCCAAGAGGCCTCAAACCCATTGGTGCTTGGTGGGGGAAGGGTGGTGGTGGTGGTGGAATGTCTTCCCAAGCACATGAAGACAATTTGTTTTAATGGCCACGAAGGTGGCTGAAGCAAGTACAGTGAAGCACTTTGAGCTTGGTTAGACATAGAAGACACCAAGGTCATCCACTGCATCCAGGGCCATCACAAGTCATCTTGACTGTTACCTTGCCACTAGACTTTGATGACTGGAAGAAAGCCTGATGCTGACCACTTTGTGGAACTCTGCCTCACTTAACTCCACTTCAAGGGCAAGTCAAGGCATCACCCCATGTCATTGGTCTTCTAGAAGGAAAAACAATAGGCCTGTGACTATGACCAAAATCCACTGCTTTCTTTGCCCTAGGAAAAGCTCTATGATTATGTTACAATTGTTAATTTTCATCAATGAAGTTTCCATCATAACAACAGATAGCATTTTCATAGTACTTTAAGGTTTTCAAGGTTATAGCACCACACACATACAGCAGCAGCTAGGTTGGCACAGTGGATAGATGCCTGGGCCTGGGGTCAAGAAGACCCGACTTCAAATCCAGCCTCAGACACCACTAGCTCTGTGACCCAGGGCAAGTCACTTAACCCTGTCTGCCTCAGTTTCCTCATCTGTAAAATGAGCTAGAGGAAATGACAAACCACTCCAGTATCTTTGCCAAGAAAACCCCAATGGGGTCATGAAGAGTTGGTTATGACTGAAAAAGGACTAAACAAAAAGATATCTACATCTATAGATGTCTGCATCTATCTGTCACCTACCCATGGGTCTCTATCTCTATCTAATATCACTTGACCCTCACAACATTGTGATCTGGCCTCTATCATCGTGGTCATCTTACAGATACGGAACCAGCCGGAAATGTGAAGTAACCAGTCTAGGGTTTCCCAAGCGGCTGAGGCAGGCTTTGTGTATTTTCAGTCTAAGCATTGTAGAATCTAGTGCCACTAATAATCACACCAATTGATCAACGAGAATTTATTAAGAGCCTACTAGGGCTTCCAGTCTATTTATCAGCGCTTCCAAAGAATCCAATCCTATTAAATAAGCGCTTATTAAGCACCTACTATGTGCCAGGCACAGTCCCATACTCCTCCCGAGGGCGGCCCCCCTCCGCCCCCCACGCAGTTATTCCCACGGAGGACGGAGAAATGGGCGAGCCCCCAGAGATTGTCCAAGAAGAGTGGTCTCGCCAGGAGGGGTCGCCTGGGGGTTCAATAAGGACACTTTACCCATCACAGAAGCCCTGGATGGGTCTGGGGGCGTCTCAGTCGGGGATTTTCGCCCTCACCCCCCACCAGGAGAGAGCGACCGCGGGACGCCCCGCGCTCCCCGCGCCCGGCGGGGCGCAGAGGAGCCCAGGGCGCTTTCGGGCTGGGCGTGGCCGAGGGAGGGACGGGGGCGAGGCGACGGGGGCGTGGCCAGGAGGAGGGCGGGGCCGGAGGGTGATGGCCCTCGCGGCGGGGGCGGGGGGCGGAGCCGCGGCTCGGGATTGGGCCCGCCCTGCCTCGGTCCCGCCTCCTCCCTGCCAGGCCTCTCCGGGCTACGCAGGCGGCGGCGGGGCCCGGGCAGCGCTATGGCGGCGGCAGCTCCTCTCAGTGAGGCGGCGGCGGCGGCGGCGAACGGCGCTGTGGCCGAGGCCAGCGACACGGAGGTCCGCGTGCTTCAGAGCCTGCGCGGCAAAATCTGTAAGCGAGGGCCGGGGCTGCGGGGCGGCCGGCGGCCGGGGCGGCGGCCGGGCTGCAGGGGCGGCGGGCGCAGGCTCCGCGGCTCCCCTCGGGGCTGGCAGGCCCGGCGGCCCCGCCTCGCCCCGCCCGCCGGGGAGCGCAGGCCACGACCGCGGCCTCGTGGTGGGCGCGGGGCGGGGCCGGACGGGGCGGGGGCGCGGGCCGGGCCGCTCGGGAGCGGGGTCGGCCGGTGGGAGGGGCAGGATGTCGCGGCTTCCTGCGCGCGCCGCCGACCCTCGGCCGTTGCCGGCCCCGCCGCCGCCGCCGCCGCTTCCTTTCTCTCGCCCGCTTCGGCTGCTCCCGGGCCCGGAGGTCTCTCGCCCCTCCGCCCCCGGGCACCCATTAGGCTCCTGCTGTATGCCCACGGGGGCCCTCCGCCCCACGGCGGGGGTGGGGGGTGGACAACCCCCAACCCGCCCTCCACCACTCGGACACGCGGCGAGCCCAAGCCCGGGACCTTGGGTTGCAGCTGGCCATCCCGGCCAAACCTGCCTTTCCCCCGGGCGGATGGCTTTGCTCTTGTCCGACCAGGTGGAGGCGGGATTGGAACTCAGGACCCCTTGTTCAGGGAGCCCCTTTTCCATTGAACCGCGCCTCGCAGAGTACAGTGAGAAGACTGATGGATTTGAGGTCTGAGAATCTGAATCTGGGTTCCAGTGCTGCCCCTGGTCCTTATAATTGCTTATGTGACCTTGGGCAAGTCATACCAGCCTTCAGAGTATCGTAGGAGCTTACTAAATGCTTTGCCACTTGAGCCTCACTCTTCTCTTTTACTTTGATTTGAGAGGCAGCTTGACGTAGTGAGAAGAATCCTGGGTCAGGAGTCCGGTGGTCCAGCTTTGCTACTGATTGTTCCAGGGAACCTTGGGCAAATCTTTCCGAGAGCCTCAGTTTCCTCCTCTGCAAAATGAGAGGGCTGGACTGGATGACCCCCAAGTCCCTTCCAATGTCGTATATATATGATTCTGTGATCTGTACAGTTAATTTTAAAGATAAAAAAAAATGTTCTGCCATCTTGCTGAAAAGGGTTGTACATTTTTATTTAGCTTACCCAAATCATTAAGCTTGGTGTCCAAGATAAGTGACCCTCATTTGGAAAGGGTGCTTTAGAAAGTACATGCCAAAACCCATCTGAAGGTAAATGGTTAAAAATACATTTATCGAAAGATAGAAAATTTTGCTTTTTTAGAATTTTTATTTACTACTCCCTCAATGGTCTTTTAATACTAAGAGATATCATAGGTATAGAGTTGGAAAGGACCTTAGAAGTCATTTAGTTCAACCCTTTCATTTTACAGATGGGGAAACTGAGTCACAGGTCAGACTAGGTCACCTCAGCAAATAAATGACAGAGCTGGGATTTGAACCCAGGCCATTTGACTTCAGACTCAGCATTTTTATTCAGCAGTCTTCCCATTATATCAGGCTGTCTGTCATATTAGTTACGTTTTTGCTTTTTTTCCCTCTCCTGGTATATTGGTTTATTTTTTCTTTTCCCGTCTTAGTTTATTTGGGAGTTAATTGTGCCCTAGAACAACCATGTCACATTTTCCATTGCTTTTCTCCCTAAATGGCTATTGGAGTCTTGTAGAATAGTTTTCTACAAACTAGGAAATGAAGCTGGGTATTGGCTCTGGTTACCAATCACTTTCCAGCCTTGAACTTAAATTTTCAGTCATACAGTTATTTTCATTTCCTGAAACTTAATGACAAGAAGTGCTATATTTCATATCAGTGTATTAGGATCGAAAATTTAGAGCTCAAAGGGGTCTTAGTTTCTTCACTGATAAAAAGATGAGATAATCTCACACAACTCTTTGGTTCTAAATCTGTGCTCCAGGGACAAAAGATGCCATAGTGAGCACCCTTTTCTGCAGATAGAAAAAACTAGATCCACGTAAGGACATATTTAATGTTACACGGCTGGGGTGTGTGTGTGTGTGTGTGTGTGTGTGTGTGTGTGTGTGTGTGTGTG
>NW_020954588.1:6463632-6477363 GCF_900497805.2 Vombatus ursinus
AAGTGTGTCTAAAACACATACATACAAACTCAACCACTCGGTGTAATTCACTCCTTCCCAGTTTCTATTTCAGTATCATTTGATAATCAGGCAAAGTATCTACTATGGCTCAAGCCTAGGTTCTTGCACAGAATTTAGTAGAATATCTTACGGGTTTGGTTACTGAAAGAATCTTGTTCCCCCATGGAATATATGGTAATGCTCCATGACACAGAAGCCAAGCACAACACTTTAAGGAAGCATCAGTAAAATTGAAGCTCTTATTTCAATATGGGTAGGGAAGGCTTAACGTTCTATTTTAAAAAACTGAAACATTTCTTTTGTAGGCTTAAATCATCTCTACCATACAGACCTGTAAATAAGCCCTCAGTCTGTCAGCCAACTGCTGGAATTGCAGTTATCGTGGTTATAGTTGCTGTTCTGTTAGTATTCCATCAGAGATATCAATCAACTGTGTGCTTTCTGAAGTTAATTACTCAGGTTGTAGAATGTATGTTTCACTAAAAGAGAAAACCCTGAAGTTCTCCTCCCCCCCCTTGTTTTTTTTTCCCCTTTATGAAAAAACAAACTTTTCATTGGCATAACGAAGAAGTGGAGGGTTTACACTTACCATTGGAGAGCAAGTGCCCCCTACTGTGTTTTTACGAGGAGGAGCCTTTAGAGGGTTGGGGGAGTTAGGGAAGGGCTGTGCTGGAGGGGACGGTGGTGGAAAAGGCTGACGTAGGGTCCTTGAGTAGGTCGGTTGGAGAAGGGAAGTGGCCTCTCTCTACACTCACTCTCTTCTCCAGGGGGAGTCCTAGGAAATCATAGTCTAGGGTAGCAGCAGCTTCAGGCCACAACAGCCCTGTGAGGTAGATTAATCAATGAGCATTTATTCAGTGCTACTTTGTGCTACCCACTGTGCTGATCACTGAGGATGCAGAGACTCAAGTGAGCCAGCCCCTGCCCCCTAGGAACTCTCCTCCTAATGGGAGAGAATATGTGTGTATATAAGGTACAATCGAGTGCAAGGTATACTTGAATGGGAAGGCATTAGAGGCTGGGCAAAGAAAGGTCTTCAGACGCTTATGATTGGAAGGGATCTTGGAGACATCTAGTCCTCCCCCCTCACTTCATAGATAGGAAACTGAGGCCCAGAGGGTTTCAAAGATTGTGCAAGGTTACAGGCGGTGTCAGAGCCTTGATATGAAAGTAGGGACTCAGACTCCAAATGCATTTCTCTTTCTCCTATACTACACTGACTGACTCAAGTAGTACAATCCTCGTTTTTCAGATGAGAAAAACAGATGCTTATCGAGTATATGAATGACTTGCTTACAGTTACACAGCCTAGTATTTTGGAGCCGTAGACCCTGCTTTAGAGAATCCTGTGGCTGTTGAAAAGGGAGGGAATCTAGCCTGTCTTTCCTCTCCCCACCTCTCCAGTCTCTCTACTACAGATCATCCTAAGGGATATGAGGCTTGATCTTCCTTTAAAAGGCTGAACATTTTTACTGCTTTCCTTAGTAACTTATTCTAGTATTTGATTTTCCCATATAAAAAGTTGTATTTTAACTTGGTCTTCTGGAAACTCCAATCCAATCAGGATTGCTTCAGGTCAAGAGTTATTTACTTTATATGCTGGGCTTCCTCTCCCTTCTAAAAACAAGCAAACACTTGCGAGAGCAAGCCTGTGTGCAAGTGTGCACACACACCTTTCTTTCTTTTTTTTTTGTGAGCAGAATTGGCATTATTTTAGCAGTAAGGTCACAAATAACTCCCTAAGAATGAATGTCGTTTACAGTCTCCTCTCTCGATGGTGCTTTTGTTTTGCAAGGTTGCCTTTACTATTCATTGAACCATAATTTGTCTGTTTAATGATGTGGTGAGAGGAATCCAAGCAGTATGATTTACTCTGGGCTTAGGTAAGCCCAGAACCAAGGGAGATGATGTAGAGATTGGGGACAGTGAGGTGGTATAGGGAACAGAGCATAGGATCTTGAGTCATGAAGACCTGAGTTCAAATTCTGCCCCAGATACTTACTAGCTATGTGACCCAGGCAAGTCCCTTAACCTCTTTGCCTCAGTTTCCTCATTGGTAAAAATAGGGATAATAATAGCACCTACCTCCCAGGGTTGTTGTGATGATCAAATGAAATAATAATTGTAAAAGTACTTAGCACAGTGCCTGGTATATTATAAGTGCTATAGAAATGTTACCTATTATTATTAGGGCTGAATCTTTGGACATTCTAGTTTTGAAAGTTTAGTTTACTATACCCTTATCCTGGAACTGACTTGTACCACCTGAGGTCCTCATTAATAGGGACAGTTGAGAACAACTGTTCACCAAAGCACATACTCTGGGTCTGCCTTTATGTATCCAAGGGACTCCAGCAGAACTGGACCATTTCCTAACGGGGATGTACATGGAGCACAAGGTGACTAGCCAGTATCTTTGCTTCATTCTTTTTTTTTTTCTCCCAAACGTTTTTGGGTACCTATAGCAACTGAAAGGTTTATCCCCTTTCAAAACCATTACTTCCTGCTGTTGCTACTGCTTGAACTGGTACCAAATGTTGGTCTGTAAACCTCTTCTTAGAATAATGTTTTTTGCTTGCCTTCATAATTGAGGGAAATGCTAAATTTCATTTACAGGTTTTTTTTACTCCCATCAGATTTCACAGACTTCTTGAAATCTATCAAGTTAAGAACTCAAATTCTACAAAATTCTTGTATTACTATTAAATTATTTAATTTTGCTACCTGATTTCAATACAAATAAGTCTTAAATGTTTATTCTCTATATTTATACTGCAGTTTTTAGTATATGTAATTGACTGCATCAAAAAACCATTTTTCACCTGTTATCACTCAAGGATTTGGTGGAAAGATTGTCTAAATAAAACCATTCACTTTTATTCATTTTTCTAAGTGATCCTATCACTAACAAAATAATACGTCAGTTTCTAGAAGCTCATCTCTGTTTATACATTTTAAACATAGTTATGTACAAGGTTGCAGAGATACCAATACATCTCTTAGTTGGGATTTTTTATTTTTGAATTTTTTACTTTTAGTAGATTTGTGTACTTGTATATTTGTGACTAAAGCAGGATTGATTGTCATTTGTGGCATGTGGAAATCTGCTAATATAATATAATCATACCTTTGACTTTAAAAGTTTTTAACATAGGTAAGGGTAATTTTAAAAAAAAAGTATGAATCTAAGTATTTTGTCAGATTCTGTCATTAGAAATGCCAGGAGGAAAAAAAGGTACTTTGAGGTGAGGAGTTCACCATGCTTGAGGGATGCTTGAAGAAACTTTGCTTCACATACATGGAACTAGGGAGAAGAGAGTTCTTTTTAGAAATAACCCAAAGACAGCTGCTACCTAAGCCATGAGGAGGATGGACTTGTTAGGATTATTTCTGGAGTTGGAGCCAGGGCACCTAGGTTTGAATTCCAGCTCTGATACACGTTAGCTGTGTAACCATAAACAAGTCATTTATATTCTCCAAGTCTCCGTTTTCTCACCTATAAAATGAGGGTAATTCTTATATTGCTATCTCAGGGTACTTGTGTGGAAAGTACCTTGTAAAACCTTGAACTATCACATAAATGTGAGCTGTTGTTTTTTTTTTTTTTTTTAATGAAGAACTTCTTAAAGAAAATGTAAAATCGATGGAATCAAAATCAGGGACCTTTCTGTCTTATTGTTATTAGATTGGAGATTCCATAGCAATAATCTGACTTCTTTCTTAAGTATTTTCATGGCCTAATTGATGACATTGTTTTTAGTCTCTGCCCTCCAATGCATTCTACCCACTGCTGACAAATTCATCTTTATGTGGCACCAGTCTGACTTTGTCACCCTCTTGTCCCTAATTTTCTGTAGTTCTCCATTCCCTTTAGGATAAAATACAAACTCTTCAGTTTTTACACTGAAATTAAAATTTAAAGCTCTTTCACATTTAACTCTAGCAGTCTCCCTGCTCAGACATTTAAAGTTAGTCACCTTCACAAACTCTACATTACAGTCTCTTGAGTTTTCTTGTCTGACCTCAGCATTCTGTCTCCTCTCCTTTTGCTGCTGGATGGCATCCTCCAGACCAGGAATGGACTCTTCTCACCTTTGCCTCTTCTAGTCCTTGACCTTTTAAAGACTTTCCCAGTTCCCTTATTTGTTAGTGGCCTCTCCCTTCTCAAATTAAATCCCCATTAGGTACCTGCTGTGGACAAGGCACTGTGTTCGATTCCGAAGATGAAAGCAGTCCCTGCTCTTGAGGACTGTACATTCTATGGGTAGATGTAGCAGTGTACACAAATAAGTGAAGACAGAGTTAAGGCTGCCTGCCATCTTTGCCTCCACTTCCTTACCTCTCACTCCTTGCAAGAAGCATTTGACTTCTGATCTCATCATTCAACTGAAACAGAGTTCTTCAAAGTTGCCAGAGACCTCTTAATGGTGAAATCCTAGGACCTTTTTTTAGTTGTTACCCTTCTTGACAGCTCTTTGAAATGTACCATTTGACCCTGCTAACCACTGTCTCCTTCTGACTACTTTATCCTCTCTGGGATTATGTGACTGCTGTCTCTCAGTTCTCTTACCTGTCTGACCCCTCCTTTGCTTGATCATCATCCTTATCAAGCCCTCTAGTTGTTGTTATATGCTCCAAGGCTTTTTCCTAGGCTCCCAGTTCTTCCTTCTCTACGTTATCTCACATCTATATAGATGACTTCCATATCTATATATCTAATCTCTCTCCTGTGCTCTAGTTATGTATTATTAACTGCTTGTTGAACATTTTGAACTGGATCTCAGTTTGCACAAGCATTTTAAACTCAGCATGTTTAAATGACTTATCTTTCCCCTCCAACGCTGCACCTTTTCTATATTTCCCTATTTCTTTCAGAGACATCATGAGCCTTACAATCTCTGACACACCCCAATTCAGTGTGATATTCTTTTCTCCTCACTCTTATTCATTCCATCACTTGCAAGGTCTTGTCAATTTTGTCTCCCTAAGATTTCCAGCATCTGCTTCCTTCTGTCCACTCACATAGCTTCTATGCTAGTTCACATACTGAACAGCTCTGATGTGGACTACCCAATCCAATAAATGTTAAGCACCTACTTATGTGCCAGGCATTTTTAAGTGCTGGGGTTACAATTAATAAAAAGTTAGTTCTTGTCTTCAAGGAGCTTAGTATCTAAAAGGGGAGACAGCACCAAAAAGGAGGAGGGAAAGTGGGAGTGGAAGTGGGGACAGGGGCCTGGACACCAGAGAGTATCTTGCAGGGCAGCAGAAGGAAAGTGGAATGAGCTGAGAGTCCTTTTTCTGCCTTCAGTACAGGAAGGCATTGAGAGGAGTTTGGCACTCCATCCTCCAGCCCTCCAACCAGAGGGGAGAGGAGGCTGAGGGAGATGGTGTCAATCAAGGTTGCAGTTTGTTGAATGGTGGTGAGTTTAGAAGTGATGAGCTTATCCTGGAGTTGATACAAGGCAGAGTTGCAGATGTAAAGTAAAGAGGTAGTAGCCTCTTCATTGGCTTCCCTACCCCAAGTCTCTCCCCTCTCCAGTCTGTCTTCCATTTAGTCTTCTTAAAGCACAAGTCTGCCTATGTCACTCTTCTCAGCTTTGGTGATAACTATTAACTCTATCATCAATCAGCCAATCAGTCATGTGCATTTATTCAATACTATGTACCAGCTGCTGTTAAGCTTGGGAATATAAAGAAAAAGCAAAAATAGTCCCTCCCATCCTGGCCCCAGCCTACCTTTCCTGCCTTTTTCCACACTGTTCTCCCTTATGATCCCTAAGCTTCAGCCAAAGTGGCCTTTTTACTGTTTTTTTTTCCCCCAGACACGGCACTTGGTTTCCATAGCTTGGTGCTGATTGTCCCTGTGTCAGGAGCCTTACATCTGGCTCTTAGAGTCCCTAGTTTCTTTAAAGACTAAGTTCAAGGGTCACTTTCTCCAGGATGGTCACTTGAGCCATACCTCCCCCTCTTCCCGCCTCCCCAAGGGCCTTTCACCTTTGTCTTTGTATCACCAGCACTTATTCTGTCTCGGGGCTGAATTAGTGCTTGCTGACTAATAGTTTAGAAAGAGTGCTATTAATCAGCTGGCCAAGAGAATTCAGTAGCATGGCACAGTGAAGAGTCTGAGGTTTGGAGCTGGGGACCAGAGTTTAATCTCAAACAAGTCACTTAAGCTTCTGGGTTTGGATTTAGATTGTCTCTAAGGCCCCTCCCATCTCTCAATCTGTGGTTTTACTGCTCGGGAGGAAGAGGAGTTTATGCTGTGATTTGAAAGAAGCTCAGGATTCCAGGAGATGAGGTGAGGAGAGAGTGGACCTGGGAGATAAGCATGTCCTGTATGGAATAGACAGTCAATCACTTTGATTGAAATAGAGAGTTTTGAAGTGGGAGGTAGGTGGGAGCTACATAGTGAAGCTTGCTTTCTTCTTCAGATTACCCTCTCTATCATCTATTATCCTGTCCTTCTTTGCTCTAGTCATGGAGGATAATGTGATCCTCCTGACTAATTCCAATCCTTTGTGTCTTTGATCTCATTCTCACCTGTATCCTCCAGGATCTTGCCCCTTTGAATATTCCTTCTGTTTCCCTGTCTATTCTCTCTAATCTGCTCACTCCTTCCCAACTGTCTTCCATCATACCCAACTCTCTCCCATCCTTAAAAAGCCTTCACTTGATTCTACTTGGCACCTTCCAACTAACACCCACTCTCTCTCCTTACTTTTATAGTGAAACTAGGAAAAAAAGCTGTTTATATTAATTTTGCCTCCTTCCTTACCTCTCACTCACTTCTCAGACCCTTATAATCTGGCTTACACCCCATTTACCTGAAACAGGCCTCTCCAAGATCACCAAGGACTCCCAGAATCAACTCCACTCCTACTCACCTCTCCATAGCCAATCATTCTTTGCTAAATCCAGTGGCCTTTTCCCAGTTGTCATCCATCTTGACTTTTCTGTTGTGTTTGACCTAGTTGACAATCATCTCTTTCTGAATATCCCTTTCTCCTGGGTTCTCATGATACTGCTATGTTGTGGCTCTGTTGCTACCTGTTGGACCAATTCTAATTGGTCTCCTTGGCACAATCATCTATGGAAAGTGGAATTTTCTGTATTATGAAGCACTACCCTGGACCTTATCTTCGGCCTCTACACTTTTATCTTGGTGATTCTATCAGCTGTAGTTAAGTACTTTGTATCTACTTATATTCTGGTTTTTTTTTCTTATATACTTCTGTATGCCTTGCACAGAATAGGCACTTAAATGCTTGTCGCTTGCATTGTCATCTCTTATAGATTCATCTCTTGTCTCTACAGAGGATTCCCAAATCTAAACATCCAGTCTACCTCCTCAACGTCTGAACCTGCTTGCTTGACACCTGGCTGCCCCATAGGCCTCTCAAACTTGATATGTCAAAACCAAATTTAAGTTCTTTCCCCAAAAGCTACCCCCCTTTCCTAGCCTCCCTGTTTTTCTTTCTCCCTGTATTTCTTTTGAGAACATCACCATTCTTCTAGTTACCAGGTTCATAGCCTTGACTCTCTGCTCTTCCTATTTGCTTATGGAAGCAGCTGGTTGGCCTGGAGTCAGGAAGATCTGAGTTCATATCCAGACACATTTACCGGCTCTGGGATATGGGCAAGTCACTTAACCTCTGTCTGCCTCAGTATCCTCAACTCTAAAATGGGGATGATAATAATAGCACCTACATCACAAGGTTTTTGTGAGGATAAATTCAGGTAATATTTGTAAAGTGCTTAGCGCACGGTGCCTGGCACATTCAGTTGGTATCTTGTAGTCCCAGCTCCTCACCATCTCTCACATTAGTCTGCTTACCAGTCTGCTTACACCATAACCACCTTAATTCAGGATCTAATCACTTCTGCCTTAGTCATCCAGGTTTTCTTCTTTCCAGGTCAACTGAAATTCTTTATTCCTGAAACACAACTCTGTCTGTTTGACTTCCCTGCTCAGGAAGCTTCAGTGACTCCTGATTACTTTTTGGATAAAATATAAACTCCCATGTTTGGCACATAGAAGCCTTGCCAATATGGCTGTAGCCTCTTCCCAGGCTTCCACATTACTTTCCATCATGTACTCTGTTCTTGAGTCAGATTGCCCATCTCCTGTCTCCATACCTAGAACACTGCCCTCCATTATTTCCTGCTCTTGGAAACTTCAGCTCCTTTCAACATTCAGCCCAAATGCTGCTTGCTGTCTCTTTCAAAAGGTCTTTTCTGGTTGCCCCAGTTCTGAGTGCTTCCCCGTGCCCCACTACGCACTGTGTTTTGACTTCTTAGTATGATGGTGTATTCCTCAGAGGAATGCTCTGCTCCTGGAGGGCACAGGTCTCCTCACATTTGTGTTTGTATTCCCATTGTTCAGCTTGGTGTCTGGTACCTAGGAGGGACTTAACTGCTTGTTTGATTAGTTGAAGGATTTTAAATGCCAATCAGGTGTGTTTGCATTTTATCCTGGAGGCAGTAGAGAGCCATTAAGATTTTTGAATAGACAGATATGATCACATTTGTATTTTAGCTACATTTGGCAGCTCTGGAGAAGAGATTAGAGAGGAGAGAGACTAGATGCAAAAGGATTAATTAGGAGGCTATTTTAATATCACCTCTTATCTAAAGAGGTGATGAGGACCTGCTCTAGAATGGAGGCTGTGTTAGAAATATTACAAATTCAACAATACTTAGCAGTTGATTAATTGTGGGGGTTGAGGGAGGGGGAAGGAAGAGTCAAGAATCATTTCAAAGCTATGAACCTGAGCATCTAACTAGAGGGTTCGTAGTACTTGCTTGCAGCAGACTACCCATCTGTTGTCTTATATTACCTGGTTATTTACATCTTAGCTCCCTTGTTATAGGATGTGAACTCCTTGAAAACAAGAACTGCTTGTAACCTTTCCTTGTCTCCCCAGTGTTTAACACGATGCCTGGCACATGGAAAATGCTTAATAAATGCTTTGGATTGATTGAATTAAGATCAGAGTATCACAGATTTAGAGCTAGACTTTGCCCTAGAGGTCATGTAGGCCAACTCCCTTATTTTACAGATGAGGAAACTCAGGCTAAGACAGGTTAAGTGATTTGTCTGTGGTCACACAGGTAATAAAGATTAGAGCTAGGAGGGATTTAGAAGTTGTAGATAGCTATGGGACATTCTGGTAAAAACGTAGTTGGTATAGGTGAAATAGATTTCAAATGAGAGATTAGGGCTGGATGTATAAATTTAGGAATCATTTCCATAGGGATGATCATTGAAGCCTTGGGAACTCGATTATTTGGTGAGCCTTGTTATGTACCAGACTCTGGGCATCCAAAGCAAAAGTGAAACTGTTCCCAGCCTCAGTGACTTTACTGTTGAAAAAAATGAATGTGTTCACAGATAAATATATGAAGAGTAAATATAATTTTCTATTTAAAACTATAAAGGCAGCGCGAACACTGAGGCATTTCACCCTTAGAAAGAGCGTTTAGTAGGCGATGGTCCCTGAATCTGTGTCTTGAAGAAAACTCAGGGATTCTAGATGGCAGATTTGAGGGGGGAGAACCTTCCAGGAGTACAAGAACAAGGGGTATGCACTGTTGTGTAAGGGGAGCATAGAGTGGTTCTGGCCAATCTAGCCTCCTTACTACCTGCTGCTCTCTTCGTGGTGGCTTTACCAGTGGAGAGAATATAGACAGAAAAGAGTCCATGACGGAACTTGCTGAGTAGTTGGAAGAAAGAATTGGAGGAGATTAGAAAGGCATGGTCAGAAAGATAGGAGAACCATGAGAGAGCAGTGTCATCGAGACCAGAATAGGAGAGAGCATCTGAAACTGCCCAGTGGTTAAGTAAAATGATTAAATGCTTATTGAAGGAAGTAATGAAAAAAATATACTTTGGATCTAAAATATTTGATGCAAATATTTTATTTAATTTTCCAAACCTCCTGTTAATGTAGTCATAGGATCATAAATTTAGAGCTGGAAATCCTCTTAGAAACCAGCCATTCCAACCTCCTCATTGTACGGATGGCCTGAAAAGCAGAGAAACGAAGCCTCGAACCTCATGAGAAGTGGGTGGAGAGCCAAGGTTTGGACCTGGGCCCTTTGACTCCAAATCCACCAATCATTCATTCTGTTATATGCTTAGTTCTCCTCTATAATCAGCATATGAGTTCTCTGTGCAAAATCAGGCAACAAAAACCACAGAGCTTATGGGGACAGTGGTGTTAGGGCCATAACACTCAAAACCTTTATCAGTGACACAGTTAAAAAAAAAAGAAACATAAAAATGGTAGCACAGTTTTATACATATTAAATGGTTAAGAAATGCATAAAACTACAGTAAATAGGCCTGCTCCCTTCCCTTCTTGCAGGATGGGCTGGCAGAGTACAACTGGCTAGAGACCATGGCTTCAGCTTCTCCTGTCCCAGAAGATATACAGTAGATGTGGCACTTTACCTTGACAGAGACCTGACATTTGCTTGTGGTTAGGAAAGATTACAGCTTGGCACTTACTGTGCGGTGGTGCAGTTTTCTGCATTGAAGTGATTTCTCTCCCAAGAAATTGCATGGAAGCAAACTTGAAATTCATGTTTTGCTCAGAACATTCCATAATTTATCAGTCTTGTTGGAACAACTTTGTGTTTTGAAAATACCCATTGCAGCAGAACTGACTGTACTTGATAAAATTGAGGACTTTAAAAGCCTTAAAAGCTTCTTTTATTTTGATCTCATTTTTATTGATAGATTTTGTTGTTAATCTAAGCCTTACGCTTAGGACCACATTCTATCTGTGGCGAACCCGCCATTGTCTTTTTTCCATTATTTGAATGTGGGCTCCTTGAGAGAAGGTACTGACTTGCTTTTGGCTGTATTTCCAGCATTTAGCAAAATGCTTGGCACAGGTGAGTGCTTAATTAATGCTTTTTCTTTCATTTCCTTTGTTAAGTGTCACAGTGGGTCAGGAAGACTAGATATCATGTGCCAGGAAGCGCTGATCTTACAGCACTTGGCTTGTTGGGAGGATACAAGGGAACTGTTTTAAGTACCCAGCAGGTTTGTGCACTCCAAGCATGCCCAAAACTGAAATTGGAAGTGAAGAGGGTATACCTTGCTGGTAGCTTGTTGACAGCACAGGGTCTTTCTTTGGTTTGTAGTCTTGACCTATGCTTGCAAACTTAGCTTTTTATGTTCTCTTGATTTTGTTGTTCATTTGTTTCTGTTGTATCTGACTTTGTGATCCCATTTTGGGTTTTCTTGGCAAAGATACTGGAGTGGTTTACCATTTCCTTTTCTAGCTAATTTTACAGATGAGGAAACTGAGGCAAACAGGGTTAAGTGATTTGCCGAGGATCACACAGCTAGCTAGTAAGGTCTGAGTGCGAATTTGAGCTTGGGTCTTCCTGACTGAAGGCCCTGCACTCTATCCAATGCCTAACTGCCTAACTGCCCTCTCTTAATTATTGTGTCCTAGGTTTATTGCTTGAGAATAATCTTTAGGCCCATGTGATTATATAGTTGTCGTTTTGCTTGACTTGGATAGAGCAATTGATACCCATTATTAGGTTAGATGTTCTTTGAAATTCTGGCTATGTTTCCTCATCTCAGTGGAAGTATACCTCTTCCCCTAAGCTTAGCTTTGACAGGGAGCAGAAGGATGCAGATCAGTTCTTAGCCTTGAGATCACCCCTTGGAAAATTCTCATAGTGAAGTTTTAAGAACCATAAAAAAAGAATGATACTTTTGCTCACTGAACACAGAACACTTTAATTCTACTGTATTTTACTTGATTCCCTGTGCCCATGCAAATGGCCATCTGTTTGTACTACCTTATTCTTAGACTTGTTGATTAGGTAACCTTTTACTTCCTGGCTAAGACACTGTTGGTAAAAATTAATCCTTATTTCCTTAACTTACTGGACCCAGCTTCACGTCCTCTCTCAGCTCACAATTCTTGAGGAAACAAAATTACCATACATATAAATAAGTTTAATATTTTGATTTGCTAGGCTAACAATGAGTAGAATCCCAGAATGTTAGATCAATAATTTTTTAAAATGCTTAGTGTATATATTTAGCATATGTTTTGTTGAGTGTGAGAAGAATAGATTGAAAATGCACTTTTATTTAGTCAGGATAATTTAGGTAGATGTTCCTACTAGATATTCCTGGAAAGTAGCTAAATGCCAAATTCACAGAATTATTGCATTTCCCTTTTTGACTGTCTTGCTATATGTTCAAGATGACAGCTATGAAGTACAAGACATTACTTATTAACTCAGCCTTCTCCATATACTGTATTGCTAAAGATTTGTAAGTTAAGGGATGGCATTTGTCTGAACTTCGGATTGTTTTATTTTTCCCTATCAAATCTTGTGTTGAATGATGGATGTTTTATGTACAAAAGTCTTTGTCACCATGGATTTTAGATGTTCATGCTAACTGTAACTGTAATTCATTGTGTATTGAAAGCTGAGTGGTAGGTCAGAGGTTGCATTTCTTTATTTGATACATTTGTACTTTTAATGTGTATCTAAATTCATGCATCATTTTATTTAGAAGGCCAAACACGCAGTAATATTTGAGTGAAGTTAGAATAAATCATTACATTTAGGCACTACTTCAAGAGTTGGCTAGAAGGCCTCTCACTTTTTTCCCCCCAGTGTATCTTTGAATGTGTTTATAACTGAATAGTGTGATTTTGGGGATAGGAACTATAAAATTTTTCTTTTGCAGCTAATACCATTATACAGTATTGTTATGCAGTATAGCAAAACCTAAATGAATAATTTATTATTTCAAAATGTACATGTCAATGACTTAGCTTTTAGAAAGCTTCAATTAATATCTAATTTAGTTGCCATAGAATACCTTGTTTATCTGTAGTCTTTCATCAGTCCATAAGACACTACTTGCTTTTTGAGGTGACTCACCATACCCTAGACTAGACCTTCTCCACATAGCCCAAGTAAAATTGATGATTGTGGCAGTTACGTAGATAGAATTTTAAAATTACAGTATTTTGTTTTGGTCAAGACCTGTCATTTCATCAGTGTGGGGAATTCTGCCTGTGGAGACTTCCTCTCGCTCTGCAGATTGGCTGCTGTCTGTAATTGACAGTCTGAGAGAGTTGCCTGGGGCATGAAGAGTTTAAGTGACGTGCCTTTGGTTAGGAGGAAGGCAGGCAGGACTGTGAACCTAGATCTCCCTGACTTCAGGCCTGGCCTTGGATCCACTCTGCCATGTTGCTTCTTGGAGTATATGTTCTTGTGTGTTTGTGTGTTTGTTTGAAGGTGAAGAAAACGACTTGGTAATGCTTGCTGATAAATTTAAAGCAAGCATTGCCGAGGTTGGGAAAGGTAGTAGGAACATGCCTAGACTACTATTTTGTTCTTTCCCTCAAAATATCCCATTGAAAAAACTATAGCTCTCATCTTACTCAGGCATTTAGGCCTCTTCAGAAAGACCAGTAATTATTGCCTTATGAAAAAGAAGTAAAAAAAATTAGTTGTTTTTCTTTCTTTTCTTTCTTTCCCTTTTAAAGGTTACTTTGGTGTGTATGTAATGGCTGTAATGACTCATACTTGAAAGAAAAATGAGGTTGAAACAACACCCACAGAAGGCTGTCCTGACTCTGGCAGAACAAAACTGAAGCATAAATGATTGCCTTTTTTTTTTTTTTTTTTTTTTTTTTTTTTTTTTTTTTTTTTTTT
>NW_020954588.1:6477377-6509743 GCF_900497805.2 Vombatus ursinus
TGGAATGACCGGCATCTTTGAATGACTGTTTCATTATAAAACTGCAGAAGCTTTTCACTGAGTGAGCCTGATCCTCTGACCCTCAGATTTTCTTGACTGGGGGTGAAGATGTGCTTTCCCCATGCTGCGTACCTGTAGCTACTCCATGACTGGTTGCAGAGGTGTCTGGGAGCTCTCCTGGGAGTTCTGGGAAAAGCATGCGTTCCCTAGCACTTTTCACCCACGGTTTTTAGGGAGCACTAGATGGGGAGAGTATATCCTACTTCCTTCCCCTTTGTGTTTGGAGGATACATATTAGAAGGAGGATTGTGGACTTCCAACAAAATGAGGTTAGGAAGAAAATGCCAGTGATAAAAGTAATTTCATCACCGAAAACTGAAAAGTTTAAGAATTTGACTATTTTTAACACATTAGATTTTGAGGTCTCCTTGAGCATATACTTTCCAGATCAAATTTCCTTTATAAATCTATACCTATATTGAATCTGCTGGTTTAAAAGCTATTATGCATGTGATGATGTTTCTGTTAGGAAATCTGAGTGGAAAGAAGGGTTGCCCATCTTGTTGAAATTCTTCATAACCTCCCTCCCCACCATCTTTCTTATACTTCACAGAGCCATCCTCTTCAATCCAGTGGCACTGGCCTCTTTGTTATTCCTCAAACAAAACATTCCATTTCCAGTATTGTTATCTTTTCACAGGCTGCCCTCCATGCCTAGAATGCTTTCCCTCCTTATCTCTGCCTCCTGGCTTCCCTGGCTTCCTTCAACTCCCAGCCAAAATCCCACCTTTTACTGGAAGCTTTTCCCAATCCCTCTTAATTTTAATGCCTTCCCTCTGTTGCTTATTTCCAATTTTTCCTGCATATAGCTTGTTAAGTTATTTGCATGTAGTCTTCCCCATTAGATTATGAGTTTTTTGAGAGCAGGGCCTGTCTTAACCTTTCTTTGTATCCCAACATAGTGCCTGATGCTTAGCAGGCATTTAATAAATGTTTATTGACTGACTGATGCCAGTCTGGAAGTTCAAGTTCAATACTGGAACCAAGAGTGTCCATCTAATAGTTATCCAAAGGAAGTTCACTTTAGCCACAGCATAGAAAGAGTATTGGGCAAGAATTCAACAGGGAATGCTGGGATGATTTAAATAGGCAGAGCTCCCTTCATCTCCTTACTGAAACTTATTTGGTAAAAAGGGTAAGCTGAGTTGCACATGCTCCCTGTAGGTAACTCATCTTTTTGTGCCTGGGCAGCTGGGAAACTGGACCAATCAAGTCTCAGAGACTGCTTTTCGGCCTTTCTAGGGGAAAAATAGCCCAACTTGTGTACAGCAGGACCTTAGGATCTAGTTCTTCTACCACACATTTATTAATTAATGGGGTTTTTCATAAAACTTTTTTCAAAGATCATATGCTAAGATGATCATGTTTTTATATCTTCACATAGGAGAGCAGCTAGGTGGCACAGTGGATAAAGCGCTGGGTCTGTAGTCAGGAAGGCCTGAGTTCAAATTCGGCCTCTCTTTCCAGCTGTGTGACCCTGGGCAAATCACTTAACCTGTTTGCCTCAATTTCCTCTTGGTTGTTGTGAGGATCAGATCAGATAGTATTTATAAAAGTCGTTAGCATAGTGTCTGGCACATAGTAAACACAATCCCCTCCCTTCTTATTTATGTGGCCAGGGGCAAGACCCTTACCCTCCCTGAATTTCATACATGTAGAATGAGAATCCCTACATGTAGAATGAGAGGACTGTTCCAGATGGGCTCCAATGCCCCTCCCAGCTCTAGTGTCAGGATCCAGTTAAGTAAGAATAATAATAAACATCGATCTACCAGTTAAATGCAAGAGACTCTGTTGAATGAGTGGGATAGAAAGACAAAAAAGAAAAAAGTCCTGTCCTCAGGGAGCTTACTAAACTCTTGTGGCTGTCCGTAGGGGAGACAAACCGTGCATCCATACATAGACAAAGGAAGTAAAGTAAGACAAAGTGCTAAATAGAGTACCTGGCCTGGAGTCAGGAAGACTCATCTCAGACACTTCCTAGCTGTGACCCTGGGAAGGTCACTTAACCCTGTTTGCCTTAGTTTCCCCATCTCTAAAATGAGCTGGAGAAGGAAATGGCAAACCATTCCATTATCTTTGCCAATAAAACCTCAAATGGGGCCACAAAGAGTCAGACACGACTGAACAACAGTAATAGCACTGATGATTTTTAGTTTTATTTTAAAACTGGCAACTCAGTTCAACATTTATTAAATGCATACCACGTGCAAAGTAGATAGGTGCTGGGGAGTCGAGGGCAAAAAACAAGACAATCCCAGGCCTCAAGCTTGTGCGCCTTTAGAGAAGTAAACAGTAATTTAAAGAGGAATATGCCAAGGCTTAGGCAGGAGAATTGAGTGATGATCCAGTACAGGAGCCTGGGAAGTGGTTGGGCCGGTCGGGCAGAACCGGAAGTCAAGGGAGGAGAAAGAATCCAAGAGAGCGGGAGCGGGAGGTGTGGTCAGTGCCAAAAGTTTTGGAGAGGTCGAGGAGGTTGAGGATTAAGAAAAGGTCTTTGAGTTAGCAGCTAAAAGATCATTAGTAACCTTCGAGGAAGTGGTTTTTAGAGAGACTGGGGTAAGAAGACTGATTCTCAAAGGGTTGAGATTTCCTAGCCACTTCAAAATCAGGCTACCTGAGCTCTGTTCATGTTCCTCGGGCGTCTCCCGTGAGAACCTGGACTCTGACCCTGGAACAGAGCCAGGCCTCTCGGTCATTTATGCTTTGCACATAGCAGGCGCTTCATGTGTGAGGTTTCTTTCATTCCTGGCCGTTTTCAAACCCTGCCACCCCTCCCCCACCTCCAGTATTTTCCTTTCATCTGTTGTCTTCCCCCATTAAAACTTAAGCTCCTTGAGGGCTGGGACAGTTTTGCTGACTCTTAACTTTGCCGGGTGCCTGTTACACAGTAAACAATTAATGCTCACTTATTCATTGAACAGTAGATAAGAAAGGGGTAGTGGTGAACATAGACAACACTTTCTAGAAGTTTGACGAGGGAAGGAAAAAAATATATATATGTGTGTGTGTATATATGTATATTTTGTATATGTGTATATTGCATATATATACATATATACAATATATATATATAATGTATGTGTATATTGTATATATGTATGTATGTGTGTGTGTATGTACGATGCTTGAGAAAAGGAAACATTTTTGTTTTTGTTTTTGCCAATCAATGGGGTTAAGTGACTTGCCCAGGGTCACACAGCTAGTAAGTGCCAAGTGTTTGAGGCCAGATTTGAACTCAGGTCCTCCGGACTCCAGGACTACCAGTGCTCTATCTAGCTGCCTGAAAAGGAAATGTTTTTGAGGATGGGGAGGCATGGGCATATTTGTAGGCAACAGGGAAGAGATTGGTAGATAAAGACCAAAAATTAGAAAGAAGAAATGTCGGAAGGAACAAGCTCCTGGAGGACACAAAAGGGAATAGGATGAGCTTGCTACATGCCAGGCGTCATGCTAAGCACTTTACGAATATTTCATTTTATCCCCACAACAACCCTGGGAGGTTGGTGCTATTATTATCCTCATTTTACTGTGGAGGAAAGTGAGGGTAAAGGGCACAGGTAAAGGCTTGGTCTTTGCAAGGAAGAAAGGCCGGCTCTTCCTCTGAGGAGCAAAAGAGGAGAAAATGTGGGCAAAGGGGTAAGAAGTATGAGAAAAGTAAACCTCTTTTTTCAGCAAAATAAGAGATATGAGGTCTTCTGCTAAGAGAGAAAGGTTTAAGGGGTTTAAGAAGAAGAGAAGGTTTGGCACATTGTTTTTAGGATTGTGATGTTGTCAGTCAAGGAAAAGTAAAGTATATCTTTGTAGAATTGAGGGCCCAGTTGATATGGGGTAATATGAGTTTATAGTTGACTTATATAACTTCCTCCTGAGCTCTGTTGATTAGTCCGTGAAGAGCAATGGGAAAGGCAGATGAGATAGTCACCCAGGATTGAGGTTTTGCAAGGCATTAGCAGCGATAGGGTAAGGATTCAGAGTTAGGGGCAGTGTATAATTGATCTGGTTAACTGTAAGATAAAGATGGTGACACTATAGCTGGGGTGATGAACTGGAAGAAGTCAAGGGAACTGGAAATAAGAGTGAGGATGAAAAATATTCTTAGGAGGAGAGAGTCATAAGGAAATCTAGCAGTTTCTTTGAATACACGGAGTTGGAAAAAGTATGAAAGGAAGACGTGTAGGATGAAGAGGAGTTTCTTCATGATCAGTTTTCTAGAGGACTCAATAACTGGGAAGGATAGAAGAGAATGGGGACTTAGGAGGGAAGCGGGTCTGAGAGTACAGAGTTGTATGGAGTACAGGAATTGGAAGAGGAGGAGGTAGAATTTTGTTGGTTGTGATGGATAGAGGTTTTGTGGTATAGTGGATAGAAAATGGCCTTGAAGCCTCAGGAGACTTTGATTCACTTCCCACTTCCTCACTCTTCCCAACTCCTGCATGCCCTTTTTGAAAAACTGGAACATTTTACCAACTCTGGTTTTAAAGCACCTCGGGTATCCTCTATGATTTCTGAAAAATTACCAATATCTGTGTCCCACAGTAATCTGATCCAGAAGTTTTTCAGTGCACTAAGATACAGTTCTTTCAGTCCTCAGGACTTTAAATTATTAAACGCAGTAGCTGTGTAATATCATTCTTACTTTTCACTTTTCTTGGGTCTTAATTAGTTCATTTGTAGTTAGAATGTAAGCTCCTTGTTTGTGAGCAGGTATTATGTCATTCTTTGACTTTATATCACCAGAACCTACCACAAGGACCCATATACATTAGGTAATTAATAAATGCTTATGAATTGGCTGGTTCCAGGTTCATCATTTTAGGGTTTTATATTTCCCAATCTTTTCACTTTACAGAGGAAACAAAAACTAGAAGAACTGTGTGTTTCTACTGCTTCCTTATCTTTCTCCTGTAAACTCCAAGCAACAGTATTGTACCTTTCTCTGATCTTCCTCATGTCCTAAACATGATTTTAAAAGCCTTATTTACTATCTTTTGAATTCACTGCAGAAATTTAAATCAGTCAATGAATTCCTTGTGTATCTATATGGATCTTTTTAGACACCTCCAACCTCTTTTCTTCTTGACTAGAACTGTATTTTAGGAAAACTTTGTTCTTGAGGGTATCTCATTAATCTAAAGGAAAGAACAAAGAGTAAAAACTTGGGGTCAGAGGCACAATGAGACAAGAAGAACAATGATCAAATAAGAGATAGGATCACAGGAAGCAAAATGGACAATCTGGATTACATAAAATGTAAAAGTTTATGCACAAACAAAATCAATAGAGCTAAAATTATAAGTTAGTTAAATGGGAAGTTTCTCTGATATGGATCTCATTTCTAAAATAGATGGGGAACTGATTCAAATTTATAAAAATAAGAGTCACTGCCATATTGATAAATGGTCAGAGGCAGCCAGGTGGCACAGTGGGATGGCTTGTTGGACCTGAAGTCAAAAGGATCTGAGTTCAGATTCAACCTTCAGATACTTACTAGCTATCTGACCCAGGCAGGCAAACCCTTTATTCTACTAGTTGAGAACTAAATCTTCAACCGAAACTGCTAAGAACACTGGAAAGCAATTTGGCAAAAATTTAAGTATAGATAGACATAAATCCCACAATGCATGCCAAGAAAAAACTCTAAATGGATACATGAATTAGACATGGAAGGCAACATTATAAATAAATTAGAGAAGCAAGGAAGAAATTACCTTTCAGATCTGTGTATGGGGAAGAGATCATAACATAACTATACAGGGGATAGAAAAAATCAATAAAACAGACAATTTTAATTATATAATATATAAAAGTTTATGCATAAGTAAAACCAATGCATTTAAAATTAGAAAGGAAACCACGACTTGGGGGGGGGGATGTTTGTGGCAAGTTTCTCTGGTAAAGGTGTCATTTACAAGATATAAAAAGAACTAATTTAAATTTATAAGAATAAGAGTCATTTCCTCATTGATAAATGCTCAGAACATATGAATAGGCAGTCAAGCAGTTCTCAAAGGAAGGAATCCAAGTTATCAACAACCATATGAAAAAAAATGCTCTAAATTACCAACAGTTAGAGAAATGCAAATTAAAATAATTCTGAGGTCCAACCTCACATTCATCAAAGATTGGCAAAAATGTCAAAATAGGAAAATGATAAATGTTGGTAGGGGTAGAGGAAAATGCACGTTAACTGGTTCAGCTATTCTGGAAAGCAATCTAGGTATGTAGGGATCAATCTACCAAAGCACACAAAAAACTCATATAGATCCAATAAGAAAATATTCCTTAAAGAAATCAAGAACAACTTAATTAGCTGGAGGAATATTCAGTGCTCATGGCTGGGTCATGCCAATATAATAAAAATGACAGTATTAACAAAGTTTATTTAAAACTCTTAATACTATACCATTTAAATTACAAAAGGGATATTTTATAGAACTTAATAAAATAATTAATTTGCATAAATATGATCAGGAATATCAAGGGAAATGATAAAAAGAGGTAAGGATAGAATATGCTTTATTTCCCTTTGTTGACAGGGTTTAAATTGGTAAGTAGTTCAGGAGAATGCTGTAGACATAACATTCATAATAGTTCAATAAGACATTTGACAAAACATTTCTTAATTTTCTTGGAAAAAAGATGGAGAGATGTGAACTAGGTAGTGGTAGAGTTGTGTGAACTCGGAAGAAGTTGAACTACCTAATGAAGGGTGGTGGTGAATGCAGACCTCGAGAGAGTTATCTGATGGATCATCACAGGCTCTGCACTTAGCTCTGGTCTGAGCAGAATTTATTGTTCATAGATACTTGTTGAATTGTATTGAGTGGCATTGTATTGAGATGGCAAACTTTATCGCATGCATAAATGAAGCAGAGTTGGAAAAGAGAACCATTGCTGGAAATGACATGATTATGATCTAAAACTTAAGAAGTTAGAACAATAGTCTGAATCCAGTATGATGAAATTTAATAGGGGTAAATGTAAAACTCTGTTTCAAAAAGTAACTACAGAAAAACATGTAGTTTTACTGGACTGTGGTGAGCTCAGTATAAGTCAAAGTGTGACTTAGTAGTTAGAAAAGATAGTATAATGTTGGACGGTATTAATAGAAGTGTAATGTTCAGATAAAAGGAATTGGTACACACACATTTCTGTTTTGTACCCTACATCTTTAGAAAAAATATTGACAAGTTAGAGCATTACCAGAGAAGTATAACCACAATGAAGTGAGGAACAACTGTGTATTCTAGGATGGTTGAAGGGACAGTGGATGTATCTTAGCATGACATCTGGGGGTTGTATAAATCTGTAAACTCAGTGTGAGTTAATAGTGTGATGTAACAGCTAAAAAAAGCTAATATGATCCCAGGTTGCTTTGAGAGGCATAGTTTCCTGGAATAAGGAGATTAGTACATGTATACCAGCAGTTTTTATCCTATTTTGTGTCATGTACTCTTCTTAGAATAATGTTTTTAAATGCATAAAATAAAACACAGGGTTTCAAATGATTTCTCTCTTTCCTTCTCCTCTCCCTCTTCTTCTCCCTCTCCTTTTTTAAAAACACAAATGCATGTAAGAACCTCTGCTCCAACAATCTGCCCTCTTCGGATCATCTCTAGAGTATCATTATCCAGTTTTGCATGTCAGAGCAAGAACATCTAAAATATGATGGGAGAGTATCCAGAGGAGAGTGACCAGCATTGCCCCAGAACCTGCTTGAGGCTGTGTCATAAGAGAAGCCATTGAGAATTAGATCTCTTTAGCCTGGAGAAAAAAAGATTTAAAGTAAACCCAGATAGCTCTCAAGTATTTGAAGGACCGTCCTATGAAACAGGCATTGAATTTGTCCTGTTTGGCATCTCAGAGGGCAGAAGTAGAAGCAGCAGGTAGAAATGACAAAGAGGCAAATTCAGATTTGAAGTCAGGAAAACTTGCTAACATATAGAGTTGTCCAAGAATAGGATGGACTGTCTCTGAAGTGGACTCCCTCTCATTGGAATTCTTGGAGCAGAGGATGGATGACTGTGGGTCAGGTATGTCACAGAAAGGATTTCAGAGATAGGTTGGCTGCTCAGGTCCCTTCCAGCTCTGAAGTATTCTTTTTTTTAAATTTTTTTAAATTTTTAATTTTTTTTATTTTTAGGTAATTTGGGTTAACTGACTTGCCCAGGGTCACACAGCTAGCAAGTGTCAAGTGTTTGGTCTGAGGCCGGATTTGAACTCAGGTCCTCCTGACCTCAGGGCCAGTGCTCTATCTATCATGCCACATAGCTGCCCCTGTAGTGGATTTTCTTGATTTATTAATCACTATATGTATGTGTATATATATATATACCACTAATATAATGATAATTGCTTCAAAATTTTCTATTTCTAATAGATTTCTTTCAAAGCATCTCGGTTTGGACTAATTTTATTGATTTCCATTTGGTCTGTGGTAATTTTTCTGTTTCCATTTTCCAGTGTTTAATCATAGAATTTTGGAGCTAGAAGGAACATTAGAGATCATTTAAATCCAACCCTTTTAAGAAGGAAACTGTAATGTATAGATCTATAATGCTTTCATGCAGGAAGTTCAGATGGTTTCTAGCTCTTGGGTCTGGTTCCTGTCCCATATCTCACAGCTCAAGTGAGTTTAACCCCACTAAGCATCTACTACATGCCAGGCATTGTGCAAAGTGTCAGAGGTAAGGAGATAACAGTGAAATAATTCCTGCTCTTAGGAGTTTACATTCTCTTGGAAGAGAAAACACATACAAGTAAAAGTGTGTATATGTATGTGTGTTTGTATCTATATATATGTATACACATTAAATATAAGGAAATTTGGGGAGAAGGGCACTAGCATCTGGGGAGGGAGTGGAGTCAAGAAAGACTTCATATAGAAGGTAGCATTTGACCTGAGTTGGGAGGAAAACAAGGGAGTCTGGGAGACCTAGGTGAACAGGATGTATGTTCAGGGCATAGAGGACATCCAGTGCAAAGGCATGGCTGGGAGGTAAGAGATGGATTGTCATGGATGAAGAACAGCAAAAAGGCCTGTTTGGCTGGACCTTTGTTTAAAATAAGAATTAGAACCTACATCATTTGACCCTCTTCTAGTACTTATTGTACTTTACTAAGTAGTTTACTGTGAAGAACTATTACTGTGTTAAGTTCGTGTTCAATTCTAGCACCCATACTTTTTGTTCCATCACAATCCCTCTAGGTGCCAAACTTGGATTTTCAATATGACCTTACCCTTCTAGGATGAACTCTAGTCAAACCTTCTTGGTGAAACCTTTCCCACACTTCTTTAGCTTCTGTTAATATTATTTTTTTTTTTTGGCAAAAATTATTTTTATTTTGACATCTGAATAAGTGTTGACTCCTCAGGACACGGTCTTTAGCATCTTTTCCAACTTATTCATCAGCTTGTTGCCCTGTGCCTTTCTCAGAAACATAGATGCCATCCAGAAATTTTCTGATGTCCTTGTTTTTGACTGTGGTGGTCTGTTGAATCAGGGCAGCTGAGTTTGATACAAGTTCAATATTATTTCCTTCAAGAATTAACTCATCTTTTTGGGCTTGGGAAATCGCACAAGCAGCACCCGGTCTCATGCACACTCTTTGGATATATTTTTCACCCAAAAAATTTCTGATTTCTACAAGTGAGCCATTCTCTTGAATAACAATATTGATGGGGAAGTGAGCATACACAGACCTCATCTTGTAACGAAAACCCAGGGTAATATCTTTGATCATGTTTTGCACATGACTACAGATTGCGCATACAGTTGCAAGTTCATTTTGATTTCCCCACCACTTGTCTACCTGGATCCTTTTTTTCTTCTTTCTAAGGAGACTGAGCTCAACACTGATATCGTTGAAATACCTACAGAGGATTCCTCTGGGCCCCTTCACAAGAACTGTCCGACCCTTAAGAGAGATGTCAACATTTTCTGGGATGTCGAGTCTGGTTGTTTAGAATGGTCTTCATTCTGGTAGTGAACGGGGCCAAAAAGATTAATTTTATTTTTATTTGTCTCAAAAGCACTCATTTGTGTCCATTGATACCATACATATTTGAATTAAAATGGACTTATATATGAATCTAGTATTCGTGGTTTGTAGTTTTCAGCATTTAAAAATGTCAATTTGTCCCAACAGGTGAAGCCAAGAATTTATTGCCGTATCCTGGACCCAACAAAATGAGAGATTGTTTCTGCACCATAAATTTGGACCAAGAAGAAGTTTTTCGTACTCAGGTTGTTGAAAAGTCATTAAGGTTAGTAGAAAACTTGGTAAATAATGTGAGATATATATGAAATGTAAACCTGCCATGTAATCCCAAATGTAAATATAACTAAAAATATCAAGTAGTTTAGCAGACTTCAAACTCAGCATGAATCAGCAGTGTGCTGTGGTGTCTCAGAAAATTATCATTATCTTAGGCTGCATTAAAAGAGTGATTATGTGCAAGATTAGGGAGGTGATCAGACCTCATCTTTTAGTATTATATTCCCTTTTGGATCCCTGTTTCAGGAAGGACTTGGTTAAGCTTGGTTAAGTTTCCAAAGGAGGACAGTCAGGATAGTGAAGGGCTTTGAGATCATGCCATAGGGTTGAAGGATTATCCGGCTTGGAAACAGGAAGACTGGGGAGGGAGTAAGGCTGTTGTCAGAGTGCATTCTGCCTTCAAGTATTTGGAGGATTCTGAAATATTGGAAGGGTAATTCAACCATTTCTACTTAACCGCTAAGTCAGAACTAAGAGCACTGTTTAGAAATCACAAAGAAGAAAATTTAGATGTGATATAAAGAAAAACTTCCTAACAATTATTTTTGTTCAGTTGTTTCATTTGTATTCAACTCTTTATGGCCAAATTTGGGGTTGACAGAGATACTGAAGTGGTTTGCCATTCCTTCTCCAGCTCATTTTATAGATGAGGAACCGAGGCAAACAGGATTAAGTGACTTACTCAGGGTCACACAGCTAGTAAGTGTCTGAGGTAGGATCTGAACTCAGGAAGATGAGTCTTTCTGACTCCACGCTGGTCACTCTATCCACTGTACCACCTATCCAGAAGTGGAATGATCTCTTAGGATGTAGCAGATTCCTTCAGATTAAGAGGTCTTCAAAAGCAATGGCTAGGTGACCCCTTCTAGCCATTGATTGTTTAGGTATGGGTTGGACTGGTTGGCTTCTGAAAGTTCCCTCATTAGAAACTTTTTAAAAATTTTCACATTCATTTTATCTAAAAATCAAGTAAAATAATTCTTTAGGAAACATTTTATAAATCACTTAATTTAGCACTAACCTTACCAGTGAATGAACTTCTCTAAAATAAATTGCATCCCATTTGTCAATGTGTTCCATTACTTGAGCACACTAATATACATTAATAAATGCTATTAGTTCCTTAAATTTAGATGGATAATTTCCATCAATTCCATCTGCTTTTCTATAGCAGTGGCTGTAGAGATGAACAAAATTGTGTTAGAAGACCCCAGGAACCTCTCTAACAATTGTAGTTAACATTGGTTTCAGTCTCAGAAATAGGGTGCTTCTTGACCATTGGACTAGATTGTCTTCTGACCCAGTGAGTTCCATGTCCTTGGTGTGGGGTTTGAGTCGATGCTGGATTACGCTTTGTCAGGAATGTTTCAGACAATTTAGATTCAGTACTTCTGATTCTCAAGGTGGATACTGTGACCAATTATTGCACACTCATCCTCAAGAGTCTCTGCTGCCTTTTGAAAGGCTGTTTGCAGTAACTCCTGGGAGATCGATTTCTGGTTTACCTTTGTGGTTGTATGCTTGTTCTTCTTTGTTCCCTTTTTCCTTCATAAGTAGCAGAGCCAGTCCTTGGGGAAGGAAGGCAGCCAGCTGCGTGGGTGCAATATGCAGAGGATGCAATATGCAACACTTTCTTAAAATGAATTTTGTACATGTGCATTGTTTCATGCCAAGATGTTCTGCTCTACCTAGCACAGGTTTATTTGGTGCTAGGTCAGGTTGCACGTGTTGTGATGACGGCTCACAGCTTCTAGTGGAGAGGGACACACCCTGGGGACGATTTCCAGTCCTGTGTCTGGTGCCCAGATGCCTTGGCCCAGCTCTTCTGGGTTTGTTCTTGCTCTATTATTTATAGCAGCTTTGTGTCCTCCTTACAACATTGCTTGATGTCTTTGAACTGTAGTGTCTTATCTATAAAACGGAGATTATAATACATTTCCTACTCCACAGTGTTGTTGTGAGGCTCAAATAAAGTAATTTATATAATGTGTTTTGTAATCCTAACACATAAATGTGAGTTGTCCCTCCACTTTTGGAATGTCCTTATGCCTCTGGTTTTAGTTTTAACTGATTTCTTCAAAGGAAGACTAAAACGTAATTAATTGTGACCCTAGTACCTTGATTATTGAATGCATTTCAGATACAGTTACTACTTCCACTATCAATATATTACCGGTCCATTACAGATGTGAAAATTGAGGCACCAAGGAAAGGCTGAATATTCTATGCAGTATGATTAAGGAAGGAAGTCAAAGTGAAGAGTTGAGATTAGGATTTAGAGTTATTTAAGTTTTATTCTGTTACTTAGCCTCCACTGATTTCAGTGATACCAAACAGTAATCTTAGTGACAGCCAAAACCTATGACACCAAGATAACTAGTGTAATGATATTTAATATGTAGTCTTGCAAATAAATACTTAGAATCAACCAGTTCACTACTGAAGACACACAGCATCAAAATATTTTGCCTTTTTAGGAAGGCTACAGGTTACAAGTTGAGTGAAGCCAGCTTTCTAATCACCTGTCATAAATTGTTGCTTGTTTTACTGCTCTGGATGAGTGATTAAACTTTCAGACTTTCATCAAATTTGCCATAGAGAATCCCATTGCATCTGGCACAGATGCTTCATGGTAAGTTCTTTTATAGTAGTCTCAGAGCCTTGTGGCTTTTTGTTGTTTTAATGTTTTTTGTAGACTGATGAATGAAGTGAAAATTTACATGTGATTTGATTTTTGCCTTTTAGCTGTTTTTACAGATAGTTCTGTTTATAGATTTTACAAATGAGGAATGTAGTTCGGAAGAATTTGGTTGCTTTTTGACAGTCTAATTGAAAGGAATTAATTTTGAGTACATTTGGAGTAAAAATGCCTTGACTTTTTTTTTTGATCCATTGAAATAGCAAAAACTGAAAGGTTAGAGCAAAAATAACAGAAACAAATCTCCATAAGAATTCTGTACTCAAGTTTTAGATTTCTCTCTGAGCTAATGTAGTGCAGTATTCTGAAGACATGACATTCATCTTTGGCACATGTAAGTAACATTAGATTTTAGGCTTTAAAATTTTTAAATGTACTTCCAGGAAAGAAGGAACCTTGTCAGAAATACAAGTTTTAAAGTCACATATTTTCTCCAGAAACATTTTAGCATAATGAGAGTTTTGTTGGTTTAAAGATCAGGAGTTAAATTCCTCTTGCTTATACTTTGACTTTTTTTTTTTTTTTTGGCACATAGCATTCATTACAATCCAACTTTGATTTCTTGAGATATGTTGACTTCATATTCCTCACTTTGGGGTAAATTATAAGGTCAGCAGTGTTTTCTTCACTTGGGTTTCTAGGACTTTTCAGAGGGAGCATAGCCCCAGAAAGCCAAAGTGATCATCTGTTCATAAAACCACTGGAATTCTCTGTGGGAATCTGAGGGACCTAGGTCCTCTCAGAACATAAGAGGAAACCTGGTTTGGTCCAGGATCTGTTAGAAAAAGATTGTTACATCATTTGTTTTACTACGCATGATGTTGCTTTGTCGTGGTCAGAACTTTTCCTTACAGACTGTATTCCTTTTCTCTCTAGCCCATTTTATAGTGAAGAGTTTTACTTTGAGATTCCAAGAACTTTCCAGTATTTGTCTTTCTACATTTATGATAAGAGTGTTTTACAAAGAGATCTTCGAATAGGTAAGTACTATTGATAGTCATCATTTGTCATACATATGTGTTTTTATTTACACATCCAATCATTCTTCTAAGAACTATGGTGATAGTTATCGAATATTAAATTTTCTTTTTCTTTTCCTATAGACAAAGATGATAATGATATTGATCCACTCTTAGGAAAGTCTATGCTTTTGAGTTTTCCCCCCACTCTTTGATGATATATTTGCACTGATGGGAGAGGGGAAAGAGTGCTGACTAGAGTCAGAGGACCTGGGTTCAAATCCCACCTGACACATAGGACCTGTGTGACCTGGGCAAGTCACTTAACATCCCTGAGCATTAGTTTCTTCATCTGGAAAATAAGGAATTGGCCTTGATAGTCTCTGAGGTCGTTTCTGCCCTTGACCTAGGCTCCTATGGTCATTCTGCCTGGTTCTCACCAGAACAAGTTCACATATTTGACAAGACACCTTGCTGAGGTCAGCAATGGGACATACTGCGACCATGAAACAGGTCAGAGCTAACTGGCTTATGTGGAGATTGAGCCCATTCTCTTTGTCCTCATTACATGGATCTGTTAGCTACCTAGGTGTTCCCTGAACTTCACAACTTGTATGTCCATATAAGCCATTCCCCAGGCCTGGAATGGTCAGTCTCTTTCCTCAGAATCCCTGTATTTCTTCAAAACTCACATTAGGGGCCATTTCTTATATGAAGCCTTTACTAATTCCCCCCCTCCTCAGATTACTTTGTATGCACTTCATGTACCTATTACACCCTTTCAGTATGATGGAAACTCCTGGAAGCCAGGGAGTTTTTCCTTTTTCAAGCCCTAGTTTCTATGACGTGGTAAGCACTTAATACTTGCTTCTTTGTATTTAAAATAGCCACCACCTGTACTCATCTTTCTTCTTCTCTCCGCCCCACTGGCTTCTTCCTTCTTTCATATTTAGTTCTTTTCATTCATCTCTTGAAACAGAAACATGTCTTTATTCTGTTCTTCTGATAACAACCATATCCTTAAAATCCTAAGTCTGGGAATCTGTACTTGTTTCCTTTATATCTTGTGTACTCATTCTCCTTTTAACTTCTTACACCTTAATTTACAATCTATAGAAGCTTCTTTCTTCATGGGTCCTAGTGGTCTCCTTGCCAATTCCGTTGATGTTTTCTTAGTCCACGTAGTCCTTCACTTCTGTAGCTTTTGAAGACAGAAGATGGGAAAGAAAGATGGTTATGTGGCACTTTGCAAAGTCTTTTTCTCCTTTGATCACTCCTCTGTGTCATTTGCAGATTTTTCTACTTCCTTCAGATTCCTAGTAGTGATTCTTCCTCCCCCATAGGCTTTGTCTTTGAACTTTATATACAGTAATTCCCTTGGTGAGGTCATCTATTCCCATGACTTTCAACTGTCACCTTTCTGTGAATGACTAAAATCTTTATCATAATATTCCAACCATGTTCTAGTTCCTTATTCCTTCACCAACATTTTTTTTTTTAAGCTTTTGTTTTTTGGCTTTAAAATTTTTTTTATTATTTTTTTCAACATTGACTTTTATAAGCTTTTGAGTTCCAAATTTTTCTCCCTCTCTCCCCTCTCCCCTCCCCAAGATAGTAAGTAATCTGATATAGGTTATACGTGCACAATTATATTAAACACATTTCCACATTAGTCGTGTTGTAAAAGAAGAATCAGAACAAAAGGGAAAAACCACAAGAAAGAAAAAAAAAGTTTTAAAAGGTGAAAATAGTGTGCTTCCATTTGCATTCAGACTCCATAGTTCTTTCTCTGGATGTGGATAATATTTTCCATCATGAGTCTTTTGGAGTTGTTTTTGTATACAATTTGTCATTGTATTGCTGAGGAGAGCCAAGTCTAGCAAAGTTGATCATCACACAATGCTGCTGTTACTGTGTACAGTGTTCTCTTGGTTCTGCTCACTTCACTCAGCGTCAGTCTGCTCATCATTTCTTCCTTTTTTTTTTTTCAGCCAGAGACAAGGTTGATTAAAGATCTGCCGTATTGGCCAAACTCTTAAGGAATCTGATCATTTCTGAGCTGTTGGCTAGGTTCTTAAGGAATCTGAGTCCTTCACCAACGTTCTTAATCCCATTTTCTCTTCAGATCTCTAATTCTTTTCTCTAGGATTTTAAAAAAATGTTCCCTCCTTTTTGACCTTGCCTTCTTTCTGCTGTCCAAAATGCTCAACTTTCCCTACCCCTTCAAAAGCCTCCCCTGAACGGTCTCACCCTTCAGAGACATCACCTTGTGTTTTGCCTCGCCTTGATTACCGTAACACAACTGCCAAGGGTGTGATTGCTTTGTTATCTCCTTCCTCGCAGCTGCTCACTCAGCTCCCTGCAACCTGACTTCCTCCCCACCATTATTGAAAACGTCTGCTCCCACGTTAGCAGGAACTTAGTTGCCAAGTTTAGCAGTCCGCTGTTAAGCCGGGCCTTTCCGAGGCGCTTGAAGCTGCTGTTTGGGGGCCCACCTGATGGGCTCTTCTTCCCTCGGCTCTCAGAGTGCTGCTGTCATGGTTCTTTCCCCCTTCCCAATTCTTTTCAGGTTTCTTGCCTTTTTCCTTTTTCTTCGAGGCTTTTCCCATGACCCTTTTACTGCACCTTCACTATACCTTCTTCCTTGGTGATATCCCTTGCCTGATCGTAATTATCACCATTAAGTCGATCAATCGATTATCAATCAGTAAACATTTATTAAAAACCTACAACATGCCAGGCACTATGCTAAGCACTGGGGATAGAAAAAGAGGCCAAAGACCCTGCTCTCAAGGATCTCACAGTCAAATAAGGGAAATAACATACAAACAAATATATGCAAAGCAAGTTATAGACAGGATAAATAGGAAGTAATTATCAGAGGGAAGGGACTGGAATTAAGAGGGGTTGGGGAAGGCTTCCTGTACAAGATGGGATTTTAGTTGGAATTTGGAAGAAGCCAGGGAAGTCAGTTGGAGCAGAGGAGAGAGAGTATTCCAGGCAAGGGGGAATTCCAGCCAGAGAGAATGCATAGCACCGAGAGATGGAGTTTCTGGTTTGCAGAGCTGCCAGGAGGCCGGTGTCATTGGATTGAAGAGTATGTGTTGTGAGGAGAGAGGTGTAAAAAGACTGGGAAGTTAGGAGGCGGGGGTAGGTTTTGAAGGGCTTCGACTCTAAACTCTGTCTCCATCCTTGACCTCTCTTCCTGAGCTCTAAATCTAAATTTCCAGCTTACCATGTAGGTAACTTACCATTAGCTTCATCAGACTGCTCCACTGATGCTTCATACTCATCAGGTCTAAAACTTAATTTTTTCTTCCAATCATCCACCAAAGCTCCCACTTCTCTCAGCTTTCCAATATCTTATTAGTAGAACATCATTTTCCTCTCCACCCAGACATAAAATTTCAAGAATCATTTATTCTTTCCTTTCCTTCACCATCTATACTCAACCAGTTACCAGGGGCTGCTGATTATTTAACTATTGTCTTTCAAGCCTTTGCCCTCTCCTCTCATTCCCACTGTTACCTTTTGTTTAGGCCTTCACTCTGTCTTGCCATTAGTATGGTAATGTCTCCTCCTCTAGTCTCTTCCCCTTTGCAAATTATTCTTTACAGTACTGCTAAAATAACCTTCCTCCTCTTGTTTAAGTATGTATCAGTGTGGCCTAATGGATAAAATGCTTGAACTGGGGAGTCACAAAGACATAGGTGTATGAATTCTGTTCCCACCTTTCAGTTGCTGTGGGACCAAATGCAAATAATACCTATAATACACAAGATAATATGTGTAAAGCTTATGTAAGATAATATATATGTAAAATGATTTGCAGTTCTTAAAGTGCTATATAAATGTTAACTCTTATTATTACTCCTTGCCCCTAAATCTTTAGTGGTTCCACCTGCAACTTGACCATAAAAAACTACTATAGTGATGGGGAAAATCAAGACAGAAATGCAGAAGAAGACAATTTTTTTTTTTAAAAATTAATTAATTTTTAATTTTCAGCAATCATTGCCATAAGCTTTTGAGTTTTAAATTTTCTTCCCCTCCTTCCCACCTCCCTCCCCAAGAGAGCGTGAAATCTGATATAGGCTCTACATATACATTCCTATTAAACATATTTTCATATTAGTCATATTGTAAAGAAGAATTAGAACCAATAGGAGGAACCACAAGAAAGAAGAAACAAAACAAAAGAGAAGAAAAAAAAGAGCAAATAGTATGCTTTGATCTGTATTCAAACTCCATAGTTCTTTCTCTGGATGTGGATGGCATTTTCCATCATGAGACTTTTGGAGATCTTAGATCTTTGCATTGCTGAGAAGAGCTAAATCTATCAGAGTTAGTCATCACACAACATGGCGGTTACTGTGTACAACATTCTCTCACTTCACTCAGCATCAGTCTGTATAAGTCTTTCCAAGTTTTTCTGAGGTCTACTTGCTCATCATTTCTTATAGCACAATAGTATTCTGTTACATTCATATACCACAACTTGTTCGGCCTTTCCCAAATTGATGGGCATCCCCTCAATTCCCAATTCTTTGCCACCACAGAAAGAGCTGCTATAAATATTTTTGTACATGTGGGTCCTTTTTTATGATCTCTGTGGGATATAGCCCTAGAAAGGCTATTTTATAGCCTTTTGGGCATAGTTCCAAATCATTCTCCAGAATGGTTAGATCAGTTCACAACTCCACCAACAATGCATTGGTGTTCCAATTTCCCCACATCTTCTCCAACATTTATCATTTTCTTGTTTAAGACAATAATGTTAAAAAAAAGGTTAAATAATGTTATTATTTTAAGACAATGATGTTAAAAAAAAAACCTACAAGCAAATCCTCAAATGAAATTGCAGATTGGCCACAAGCCTAACAAGAATTCCTAGAAGCGCTAAAGAGAGCAAAAAATATTTAATTTAAAAAAATCATATAAGAATGGTAGAGGAAAACTAGGAGAAAGAAATGAGGGCAATGCAAAATAATTGTGAAAGGAGAATGAACAGCTTGGTTTAAAAAAAAAAGGCACAACAAATACTGAAGAAACATTAACATTAACATTAAAAAACAGAATTGGCCAAATTGCAAAAGCTCACTGAGGAAAATAATTCATTAAAAATTAGATTTTGGCAAGTTGAAACTAATGAATGACTCCATGAGACATCAAGAAATAATAAAATCAAAAGAATGAAAAAATGGAAGAAAATGTGCAATATCTCATTGGAAAAACAACTGACCTGGAAAATAGATCAAGGAGAGATAATTAAGAATTATTAGACTACCTGAAAGCTATGATTAAAAAAAAAAAAAGCTTAGACATTTTATTTCAAGAAACTATAAAGGAAAACTGCCTTAATGTCTTAGAACCAGAGGGGAAAATAGAAATTGAAAAAAAATCTACTGATCATCTGCTGAAACAGATCCTAAAATGAAAAATTCTTAGGAATAATATAGCCAGATTCCAGAGCTCCCAGGTCAAGGAGAGAATATTGCAATCAGCCAAAAGAGACCATTCAAATACTTTAGTGCTACAGTTGCACAAGACTTAGCAACTTTCATGTTACAGAAGAGGAGGGCTTGGAATATGATATTCTAGAAGGCAAAGAAGCTAGGGTTACAACCAAGAATAAACTACCCAGTGAAAATGAGTAAAATCCTTTTGGGGGAAACGAATACTTTTTTTTTTTTTTTTTTGGCAGTGGGGGTTAAGTGACTTGCCCAGGGTCACACAGCTAGTAAGTGTCAAGTGTTTGGTCTGAGGCCGCATTTGAACTCAGGTCCTCCTGACTTCAGAGTCAGTGCTGTATCCACTGTGCCATCTAGCTGCCTTGGAAAACGAATATTTAATGAAATAGAGGACTTTCAAGCATCCCTGATGAAAAGACTAGAGCTTAATAGAAAATTGCCATTCAAACACAAAAGACTCAAGAGAAGCATAAATAGGTAAACTTAAAAGAGAAGTTGTAAGGGACTTAATGAGGTTAAACTGTTTACATTCCTATATAGAAAGATGATATATGTAACTCCTGAGAACTTTATCATTATTAGGACAGTTAGAAGGACTCTATCTTGGGCACAGGTGTGAGCTGATTCTGTTGGGATGATTTAAAAAAATGGATAGATGAGAAAGAGAGATGTATTGGGAGAAAGGAGAAAACTATCTTAAATAAAAGAGGCAGGTAAGGAGGCACTTTCATAGTGGAGCAGGGAATTGGGGGGGGCAGTGCTTGAACCTTACTCTCGTTGGAATTGGTTCATAGAAGGAAGAAAATATATACATATATATATATATATATATGTATGCACTATAAAAAAACTATCTTACCCCACATTTAAGTAGGAGAGGAGGAGAATAAGAGAAAGCGGGGTGTGTTACATGAAGGGAGGTAGATTAAGAGAGACAATAGTTAAAAGCAAAACAGATTTTTGAGGAGGGACAGGGTAAAAAAAAGAGAGAGAAAGTTAAACAGAAGAAAATAGGTTAGAGGGAGATATACAGGCAGTAATCATAACTGTGAATGGGATGAACTCACCCATAAAATGGAAACAATGGATTAGAAACCAGAAACCAATACTATGTTATTTATAAGAGACACACTTGAAACAGAAAGATACACGGAGTTAAAATAATGGACTGGAGCAGAGTCTATTATGCTTCAGCTGAAGTTAAAAGAAAAAAAAAGGTGGGGGCAGCAATCATGATCTCAGACAAAGCAAAAATAGACCTAATTAAAAGATGTAATCAGGAAAACTATATTTTGCTAAAAGGTACAATAGATAATGAAGTAATATCAGTACTAAACACATGTATACCAAATGGCATAACATTCAAATTGTTAAAGGAACTGTTATATGAGTTACAGGAAAAAATCATAAAACTATTTTAGTGGGGGACCTCAACTTTGCCCTCTCAGAGCTAGATAAATCTAACCCTAAAATAAGTAAGAAAGAAGTAAAAGAGATGAATACAATTTTAGAAAAGTTACATATGATAGACCTCTGGAAAAAATTAGATGAGAAGAGAAAGGATTTTATCTTTTTCTCAGTTGTACATAGCATCTTCTCAAAAATTGACCATATGTTAGGTTATAAAAACCTTATAACCAAATGCAGAAAAGCAGAGATATTAAATGCATCCTTTTCAGACCATAATGTAATAAAAATTACCTTCAATAAAGGTCTGTGGAAGTATAAATTAAAATTTTATTGGAAACTAAATAATCCTAAAGAGTAGACAAAATAATAAATCATAGAATAATAATTTCATTAAATATAATGACAACAGTGAGACAAATTGTCAAAATTTGTAGGATGCAGCCACAGTAGAACTTGGGGCAAAAATTTATATCTCTAAATATTTATAGGGAGAGAGAATGCAAGCAGATTAGTGCAATAAACATGTAACTAAAAAACAAAAAAAGAAACATTGTTAGATAAATGCAAATTGAGTTGAAGTGACATCTGCTTCTAAATTCTTGTAGTATTTTGATCTACTTCCATGGCATTTACCACATGCTGCCTTTTATTATAGTTATTTATTTTTATTTCTCCTACTTGATTATAAACTCATCGAGAGTAGGGAACATAATTTATACACTTTTTATACCCACAGTATCTAATGCATAGAACTAATGTGTATTTCTTCAAGGAATGAATACTTGAATTGCCTTGATTTTTCCTGGAAAATAGGTCATCATTCTGTTAAAATCAACAGATCCAAAATAGAATTCACGATTTTTTTATCTGCAAGTCTTCCCAAATCTTGACACCCCCATTATTTTAGTCTTCTGTTCTAGAAATTGTGAAATAATCTTTTACAACCTTCTTCCCTTATCTTTCATTAAGCCCTGTTACTTCTCTTTCTGAAATATCTTACATTGTACTTATCTCTCTCTTACTATCACTATCACCATAACCTAGGAATTTGACACTTTGGGCTTGGATTACTACAATAACCTCCTTAGCTGATCTCCCTCCATTCTTACCCTCCAGTCAGTCATATCAAACCCAAAACCGTACCTTGATTATACTCTACCACCATCACCAAAGCCCTCCTGTTTGTCTCAAGAGAAACAACTCAGAAATCAAATGAATGAAAGATAAACATGGTGACTGAGGAGAAAAGAAGGCAAAGTGCAATGGATTCCCCCCTAAAAGCTGGCATGCTTACCAATGCAGGAAAAAACAAATATTTGAGAAATACTTGAGAGATACCTAAGGCAGCTGCTGAAAAAATACATGAAATATGAAGCCAAAACATTCCATTTTGTATTTTTATAATAATGCAAATAAAGAAACTGTATAGGAATAATGGTTCTTGATATAAACTTCAACACTGACTTTAAAGGTTCCCTGTAGAAGAATGTAGTGATAGTTGTTAAGGTGGCAGAATGAAATATTATAAAACTGTGTAATATAAAATCTGTTTTAATTGGAAGAGATGCTTTTAGTGCCGGCTTGCTATGAATTTCTGGAAAAGAACAGTGGAGCCACAGCTGTTCTTATTCATCTCTTCATAAAGCATATAATGCTATAGGTTGATTTGGCTTATGATTTGTCTGTCATAGGAAGTATGTAGCTGAGTTTTCTCACTATGATTTCTAAAAATGTTTTATCATTTTTCTGTTTATCATTTTCTTAAAATGTAGAATTAGTATCTGTGCATCTACAATCATGAAAAATAGAAATTGTTAGTCTGATGATATAATTTTTTTATATATTGATGTTTTGGTGGGAGAAGTAATGGGCAAGGAGAATTCCTGTATCTAGTTTAAAAAAAATAAACCTCATAATGTGGAAATTTTAACTATTATATTCATAATACTTGCTTTTTAAGGTTGCAAACTGGTCTTACATCCTTTCATTTTTCACATAAACTTTATAGAGATTTTTTAAGCTAATTTTTCCATTCTTTTGTATCTTGAATTGTTAGAAGTTGAATATCTTTTTTTCCTAGGTACTTTTCAACTCAGTTTTACATACATCATGTAGGAATGAAAGCTGAACTAGAGCTGAGGAAAGATTATTTTTCCAATTTGTGAAAGTTTAGATATTGGTTCTGAACAAAAGCCCCAGAAGGTCCCTAACATAGGATCCAAACTTTGTAAACTTCTTTGTGAGACAAAGAAAGCTTTTATTTATAGACTTGAAGTATAGTACTAATACTGAAATCTCAAGGCTGAGGAACCAAGCTGTAAAAAGTCAGGAAATTGCAAAGCTAAAGTTTTAGAAACAGTTAAGTTGGACTTATTGCCCCATCTCTGCCTTATCTTTTTTCTTTTTCCCAAAAGAGGGCTCAAAAACATTAAATATACTTGGTTAAAATTCCAGTAGCTCTCTTAGAAGTATGAGGATTTTTCCCACATGTATTTCTGCAGGAGATATAAAGGAAACTTCAGGATGGAAAAAAATCTTCTATTTTCCTCAGAATATTTTATTTAAGTATGTATTTTCGCCCCACTAATGTTCCATTTTTATGTCTCGTCTGGTGTTGGAGGTGCCCTTGGGTTTTTGAAGGCTGAAGCATAAGGTCTGATAGGGCCCGAGCTAGATTATCTTTGAATAGAAGTTTCCAATAGATTGATTGTTATTTGAGAACTAGCCAAAGTTTAGTGTCTTCACCAGGTTGCATGTATTAGAGTGATGAATATTTTGTCATGGATACCCTTAAATTTAAATATAAAGCAGTCATTTATAAAAAAGACACTTATTATATTCTAGCTTTTGGAGATACAAAAAACAGCCTGTGCCTTCCCTTCAAAGAGATTGCATTCCACTGGCAGTAGGTTAAGAGGAAGGGAGAGAGAAACTTTCTACCGAGACCCTCTCCTGAGATACAAAGGACCCGTGTCTGTTTCAGTAGAGTCATATCTCACACTTGGAAGAGTGTAGATGTAGAGCTTTTTAAGTATTAAGGGAAAAAAAAGTATCAAAGCTTGGGTTTTTCTAGTTCAGTAAATGTGTTTTGGTTTTCAGATTGCAAAGACTCCTAGACATTAAAAACTTGAAGGAAGGAAAGGGAGAAAGGAAGGAACAAACAAGTATTTCTTTTTTAGTTAGTTTTTTTTTTTTTTTGGTTAGGCAATGGGGTTAAGTGACTTGTCCAGGGTCACACAGCTAGTAAGTGTTATGTGTCTGAGGTCACATTTGAACTCAGGTCCTCCTGATTCCAAGGCCGGAGCTCTATCCACTGCGCCACCTAGCTGCCCCCTAAATAAGTATTTCTATAGCACCTACTATGTGTCAGGCACTATACTAAGCACTTTACTCATTTAATCCATACTACAACTTTGGGAATTGCTATTATTATTGTTGTTTTTGTTATTGTTATTTTATACCTATTTTACAGTTGAGGATACTGAGATAGAAGTTAAATGACTGACTTAGGGTCAAAGTAATGGTCTAAGTCCAGATTTGAGTCAAGTCTTTCTTTACTTATTACCCTTGAATTCACATATACCCTTGAATTCAAATATAAATTAGTCATTTATAATAAAGATACCTGCTTAATGTCTTTTTAGTCATTTATAATAAAATTTCATTTTTGCCCCTTGTTTTACCCTTTCTCAGTCCCTCGGTATAATAAAATGTAAGGAAAGAATTATAGATTCAAGTGATACAAGTTCCAGTCTATGATTGTGTGACCTTAGGCAAATGATTTACTCTTTCTGGACCTCAGCTTCCTAATCTCAGAAATCAAGGGATTAGACCAGATAATATCTAAGATCTCTCTGGTGTGAATCTCTATGATTCTGTGGATCATGATATGTGCTAGCACTTGAGCCTTGAATCAGTGAATCACTGACATAACATCTTTCTTATTATATAAAATTGCCCAGAAACCACAAGTTTGAATGTTGCCTTTCTTAGTAACAGAGCCATAGTCCAGCTACCTTCAGCTACTGGCATCCTTACTATATAATACCTCTCCATGTCTGATTTCGCTTTTACTCTGGGTTATTGTTTCTTTGTATTGCTGTTGTCTCTGGTGCCATATTGTAAAATTTTAGGCAGAGTTTGCCCAACTCTCCAGTCCTGTTCTGATGTAGCTTTGTGGACTGTTAGATCTGTACTCACCATTCCAGACCCTTTTACCTCCTCTTTTCATCAATTCATTGTGTCCACCTAGATGAAAGCAGAAGCACAGGAAATCTGCATTTAATGTATCCACAGTCAGTATTTGGCCATTTGGCAATCCTCTTCAAGGTTCCCTCGCCAGGAGTCCATGTACAATCTCAGGGCCATGCTTCAGTAGCATTCGCAGAGGCTGTGTGGAGGCTGTTGCTGCTGAAGATGCTTCCCAGGAGAGGCCAGCAAAGGTGTTTCCCATGTCACTCACAGCTATGTTTGCTTAGAGGGCTGCTTCCTTTCCTCTAGCCACTTTAAGGAATCAATAGAGCATTTAGTCACTGTTTTTCTTTTTATAAAATATGTTTAGAACTTGAGAATTTTAAATTTAAAACTTGAGAACCTTTTAATTTTCATCGTGTTATGAAAGCATTTTTAAAATGTATGCATACATACATTTGGATAGTGGCTTAAAACTGGTGACATAAATAGCTATTCTAGGAATATAAACCTACATTGCTGAGTAATTAAAAGCTTCTTAGAATTGGAAGGCAGTCTAGAGAAGAACTATTCCAAACCTTATTTTACAGTTGAGGAAATAAAAAATGTCCTGAGATTAAGGAACTGACCTGAGGGCATGTAGTTAGATAAGAAACCCCACTGGGACTGCGGTAGTCATTCAGCTCTCATTCCAGTATTCATTCATTAATTATGCCACCCAGCTTGCCTACTCATAAACCTTGATCTTTTCTTTCAAAAACTGATACTAAGAAAACTACAGTTCAGGGCTAGAGGGAGCTTTCAGTTTTTGTGAAATTTTTGTTTCCCTTTCTATATTAGGTTGTCTGTTTTTTTTTTCTGGATAAAAATGATTATTTTTGTTTTACAGTGTGATACATATTTGTTGCTCTGGCCATCTTTGAGTCTCTTTTCTAGGTCCATGGATATGTTGGACTCCTTGAGGCTACACACCCTTGGTCAGCACACATATGTCTTGCATCTTGCATGTTCTCTGCAGATAGGGAGGAGGTGTTCAATTCTTTTGGTGTTTCCCCACTTGTCTAATGAAATCAGAGTGCCAGTAATTGGTTCATCTATAGGGGAGGAAAGCAGACTGTAGAGATCATATGCAGTCAGTTCTGTGATTGTGAATATAAACATTCTGTACAAGTTCTAAGAGCTAGAAGTAAATTTCCTCAATCACTAAGTAATTGGTTAGTAGCCATTGTAGGAAGAAGAGAAGGATATGAAGCATTCCTTTCTTGACAGGTGACTGTGGTAGGAGTTCCCGGTATCCTAAATTTCATCTTAAAGCATGTTTTCCATAAAAACCATTTTATAAATGATTCCACATTAGTTTTTTAAGTAGTTACAACTTAAAAATACTTTGGTGGGCTAGTCTGGGACCAGTTTATAACAGTGCCTTGCACATTGATTAAATATTTATTGAATGGATGAAATATGTTTTACATAAATCGTCTCTTAAAAAGTCAAATTATTTGTAAGATAGGGCTTTTCGGTACTTTATTTCTGTGTACAAGCAATGTTTAGGCTTAGAATTTAGAATCCAGGATTATATAGGATATTAAAGTTTTAGTGTCCTGTTCTTTTGCTTGCTTGGTTCAATGATGAATAGTGGAATAGATCTTATAACATTATAATTTAATAATAATTATAATCATACCATTTGCAGCATGCAATACTGAAAGTTTATTTGTAGTTTTATTCTTTTTTTTTTTACTAGGTAATCGGGATTAAGTGACTTGCCACTTAAAGGGTCACACAGCTAGTAAGAGTCAAGTGTCTGAGGCCAGATTTGAACTTAGGTACTCCTGACTCCAAAGCCAGAGCTCTATCCACTGTGCTACCTAGCTGCCCCCATAATTTTATTCTGAGTCATTTTGGAGCTAACCGAATTCAGTGGATAGAGAGCTGGAGCTGGAGTCAGGAAGACCTTGGTTCAGATCTGGTGTAGGGTGTATTCAGGGAGGACTAGTACCTCTGGTGTGAGGGCTGCTGCATCCTTTTCAGGGCTGCTTTCCACTTTTGATGTCCACCTGACTCACCGAACTCTCACCTGTGGCTCCAAGAAGCTGAAGCATGTGCAGCGGCCACACCCCAGTAAACCATTTTGGTAGACAGGCTACCAGGGTGAGAAGTCCCAAACCCTTCGGTGAGTTTGGGGGGTGCCTTCCCCAAGCATGTGAAGACCTCCTTCAGCAGAATGGGCAGATGAGAAAAGTTAGTTCCAAAGGCCCTGAAAGCAGCTAAAGCAGGTGCTGTGGAGCACTTAAAGCTTGGTTAGACATGGAAGACACCAAAGGCATTCAGTGCATCCTGAGCCATCACCAGATGTCTGGTTTTTGTCTTGCCGTGGACTCCAGTGACTCTGGAAGAGAGAGTAAGGCCTGTGACTTCACTGTGCCCAACTCTGCCTCCCTTAAATCCAGTTTATGCACAAATCAAAAGACATCACCCATACCATTTAACCTTTTTTTACTTGCCTCTAAGTCCTGTGGTGACAAAGCAGCAGGTGCAGATACACTGGGAGCTGTAGTAAGAGCCCTGCACACAGGCAGCTCAGGTCATCAGGCGTCTTCTCATTGGGAGCAGCAGTGGGATTCAGCAGCCCCCTGGGCGTCTGAGCAGCCTTTTAAGGACTGCACTGCTTACCTCCTGGTGTGAGGAAGAGGCCAACCTTGGCCTGCTTATAGCGGCAGGCGGGAATCATTCCCTCCCTGAGGTCAAAACAAAAAATGTACAAAAACTTTTGCAGAGATAATTCCACTCACCATTGGTACGTGAAACATCTGTATGCCTGTAGACTATACAAAATCCAATAGACCTGAAAGACAGACAGCTCTTGTTGCTAGAGGACTCAGCAGGAAATGGCAGCTCTGAGTGAAACAAGGCTGATAAATGAAGACCAGCTTACTGAAGTCGAAGCTGGATATGTGTTTTTCTGGAGTGGCCACAGTGAAAGGGAGCACCATGAAGCTGGCATAGGTTTTGCAATCAGAACTAATCTAGTCAACAAGCTTGTGTGCCTACCAAATGGAGGAAATGACAGTCTCATGATTGTCAATTTCATGATGCCATTTGTAGGAAAGTGCCACCCCACAGTCATCAGTGTGTGTGCTCCCACCATGATGAACCCTGATGAGGTTAAAAAAACATTTTACGAAGACCTGGAGACCCTTAACATCAATGTGCCAAAAGAGGGCAAGTTTTAATTCAAGGTGACTTTAATGCAAGAGTAGACACAGACATGGCAAGGATCATTGGGAGGAATGGAGTTGGGCACAACAATAATAATGGTCACTTGGTATTGAAGACTTGTGCATCTCATGACCTTCTCATCACCAACACTGTCTTACATTTACCTAAATGCAATAAAACTTCCTGGATGGCAAACATTGGCATTAAGTAGACTATGTCATCGTAAGGAGAAGAGACAAACAGGATGTCAGAATGACGAAGTTAATGTGTGGGGCAGAGTGCTAGACTGACCATAGATTTATCCTCTCCAAGCTAAATATTCACATTCAACAAAAGTGGTGACCCCAAAGCCAGACAACTACCAGAAGACTTAATGTCAGCAGATTAGAGTGCTTCTTCTTTCATGAACAGTTTGTTGTGAACATAGAGCGAATGCTGAGCCAGAACATAGTTGGCAGCAGTGGAGCAGAGAAGAGGTGGGCAGCTTTCAGAGATTTGGTATACAGCACTGCATTTACTCATCTGGACCAGAACACTAAGAAACATCAAGATTAGTTTGACAAAAATTATGGGGAAATTCAGAAGTTGCTAAATAAAATAAAAACGAGAACTCCACAAGGTTTACCAGTCAGACAGTTCATCTGTCTCTAAGAACCAGCATTTAAATCCCTCAAAAGTAAAGTGTAAACAAAGCTGAAAAAAATGCAGGCTTCTTGACTCAGTACGAAGGCAGATGAAATTCAGTCTTATGCCAGTAGTAACAATCCAAAGTGCATTTATGATGTCCTGAAGTCTATTTATGGGCTAAAGACCTATGGTGCATCTTAGCTGCTTAGTGCTGATGAAGCCACATTGTTTAGTGATGAGGACATGATCCTGGAGAGATGGGCTGAACATTTCCATAGTGTTCTCAACAGACCATCATCAATTATTGCTGAAGCCATTGACTGTGTATCTCAGGTAAAAATCAACCCCTCTCTAGATGAATTTCCAACTGAAGAAGAGGTTTTGAATGCCATTAGGTTTCTTTTGTGTGGCAAAACACCTGGTGCTGATTCTATTCTAGCTGAGATTTGTGAGGCAGGATGTCCACTGCTCTTACAAAAGCTGAATGAAATTTTCCAGGTTATATGGCAAGAGAAGGTTATCCCCTAGGAATTCAAAGATGCCTCCATTGGCTATATCTATAAAGGTAAAGGAAATATATTGTTCTGTGACAATCACAGGGTGTGTGTGTTGGGGGGAGGGATGTCTCTCTATTAGTCATTGCTGGCAGGATTCTTGCCAGAGTCCTCCTTGATAGGCTAATCCATCACCTAGAAGATGGTCATCTGCCTGAGAGCTGTTGTGGCTTCAGAAGGGGCTGAGGAATGGTTGATATGGTGTTTATTGCCCAACAACTTCAGGAGAAATGCTCAGAGCAGAACAGAGGTCTGTACACAACATTCATTGATCTGACCGAGGCTTTTGATACTGTCAGTCATGAGGGCTTGTGGAAAATTGTGTCAGAATTTGGTTGCTTGGAGAAGTTCATTAGTATTGTACATCAATTTCACAGTGTCATGTTTGCCCAGTTTCTGGATGATAGAAGATGCTCTTGTACTTTCCCAGTCACCGGTGGAGTGAAGCAAGGCTGTGTGTTTGCTCCCATGCTTTTTAGCTTGATGTTTTCAGCAGTGTCATCAGAAACCTTCATTGAAGATGAAAACAGTATTAAGGTCAGCTCCTGCACTGCTGGTAAATTCTTCTACTTGAAAAGGTTACAGGCTGGGGCTGAGCCAAGATGGTGGAATAAAAGCAGGAACTTGGTTGAGCTCTTCTCCAAACCCCTCCAAATGCCTATAAAAATGACTCTAAACAAATTCTAGAGCAACAGAACCCACAAAATGACAGTGAAACAAATTTCCAGTCCAAGATAACCTGGAAAGTCAACAGGAAAAATCTGTCACACTAGTCTGAGAGAGGAGCGCAGTCTAGTGCAAAGTGTGCCAGCACAGATAGGGCCCCAGCAAACCCAGAGCAGGCCTCAGGGGACTGAATCACTGGCAACTGTGGTGGTTTCCAGACTTCTCAACTCACAAATGCCAAACACAACTTAGAAGGTCAGTGGGAAAAGTTCATTGGACCTGGGTGAGAGAGGAGCATAGTTGGTCCCAACCCTGGAGTGGTGGTGGCAGCGGCTACAGCAGTGGCGGCGGCTACGGCAGCGACTGCTTCTGGAGCTCTCAGCCCACAGGTGGTGAGGGGGATCAAACAACTGATCAGAGAGGGATTGTAGGAATCTCTTTGCTGGCTCTGAGGCAGGATTCTCTTGCTTTGCCTGTTCTTAGATCTGGGTGGTGGTCCTGGGATGAAGAGGAGCTCTGGTGTGGTGGAGCTTGTGGCAGCAGTGGAGAGGGAATCCTCCTCACAATTTCAAGGCAGAAAAGAGCGCTTGTGGTCACTCACAGACCAGAGCCCAGGCCAGGAGAAGAGTAAACATCTCGCCCTTGATGATAGCAACTTGGAAGAACTGAAAATTTATAGGTCCCTAGAAGTATCTCTGAAAACAGCTGCACCAAACCCCTGAAGCTTGGGACAGTACATTCTCCACACTGGAAACAGAACCCTACCTTAACAAGGAGTTTAAAAGACAGGGAATTGGCTGAGAAAATGAGCAGACAGCAGAAAAATACTCAAGACTATAGAATCTTACTTTGGTGACAAAGAAGATCAAAACATATAACCAAAAGAAGACAACAAAATCAAAGCTCCTACATCCAAAGCCTCCAAGAAAAATATGAATTGATTTCAGGCCATGAAAGAGCTCAAACAGGATTTTGAAAATCAAGTAAGAGAAGTAGAGGAAACATTGGGAAGAGAAATGATAGTGATGCAAGAAAGTCATGAAAAATAAGTCAACAGCTTGCTAAAGGAGACTCAAAAAAATACTGAAGAAAATAACACCTTAAAAAATAGATTAGCCTAAATGGCAAAAGAGGTCCAAAAAAGCCAATGAGGAGAATGCCTTAGAAAGCAAAATTGGCCAGATGGAAAAGGAAGTCCAAAGGCTCACTGAAGAAAACTGAGCAAATGGAAGCTAATGATTTTATGAGAAATCAAGAAACAATAAAACAAAACCAGTAGTATGAAAAAATAGAAGGCAAAGTGAAATATCTCACTGGAAAAACAACTGACCTGGAAAATAGATCCAAGAGAGGTAAAAATTATTGGACTACCTGAAAGCTGTGATCGAAAAAAAAGCCTGGACATCATCTTTCAAGAAATTATTAAGGAAAACTGCCCTGCTATTCTAGAACCAGAGGGTAAAATAGAAGTTGGAAGAATCCACCAATCACCTCCTGAAAGAGATGCCAAAAGGAAAACTCCTAGGAATATTATAGCCAAATTCCAGAGTTCCCAGGTCAGGGAGAAAATATTGCAAGCAGCCAGAAAGAAACAGTTCAAGTATTGTGGAAACACAATCAGTATAACAAAAGATTTAGCAGCTTCTACATTAAGGGACCAGAGAGCTTGGAATATAATATTCCGGAGGGCAAAGGAGATAGGATTAAAACCAAGAATCATCTACCCAGCAAAACTGAGTATAATCCTTCAAGGGAAAAAAATGGTCATTCAATGAAATAGAAGACTTTCAAGCATTCTTGATGAAAAGACCAGAGCTAAATAGAAAATCTGACTTTCTAATACAAGACTCAAGAGAAGCCCAAAAAGGTAAACAAGGAAGAGAAGTCATAAGGCACTTATTAAAGTTGAACTGTTTACATTCTTACATGGAAAGATGATATTTGTAACTCATGAGACCTTTCTCAGTATTAGGGTAGTTGGAGGGAATGTGTGTGTGTGTGTGTGTGTGTGTACGCGCGCGCACGCATATAGATAGGTATAGATTATATATAGATATGTATGTATATATGTATGTGTATATATATTATATGTGTATATGTGTGTATACATACATATGTGTATATATAGATAGATAGAGGCTAGATAAGTAGATAGATAGAGGGTGAGTGGAATATGAAGGGATGATATCTAAAAAACAAAATTAAGAGGTGAGAGAGGAATGTACTGGGA
>NW_020954588.1:6509812-6523406 GCF_900497805.2 Vombatus ursinus
CTTGGCTTACGGAGGGCATAATGTGCACACTCAATTGGGTGTGGAAATCTGTCTTACCCTACAGGAAAGTAGTGGGGAAGGGGATAAGAGAGGGGGGAATAATAGAAGGGAGGGCAGATTGGGGGAGGAGGTAATTAGAAACAAACTTTTGTGGAGGGACAGGATCAAAGGAGATAATAGAATAAATAGGGAGCAGGGTAAGATGGAGGGAAATACAGTTAGTCATTCACAACATGACTATTATGGAAGTGTTTTGTATCTAGTTGCTTGCCTTCTCAATGAGAAGTGTGGGGAGAGAATTTGAAACTCAGAGTTTTTAAAATGAATGTTAAAAATTGTTTTTTCATGGAACTGGGAAATAAGATACATAGGTAATGGGGTATAGAAATCTGTCTTGACCCATAGGAAAATAGAAGGAAAAGGGGATAAGAGAAGGGGAGGGGATGATAGAAGGGAGAGCAGATTGGGAGAAGGGAGAGCAGATTGGGGGAAGGGATAATCAGAATGTCTTGGCATGAGGGGAGGGGAGAGATGGGGAGAAAATTTGGAACTCAAAATCCTGTGGAAGTGAATGTTGAAAACTAAAAATAAATAATTTTTAAAAAGGAAAAAAAAAAGACTACAAGCCAAGACTAAAGTAGGAGGGAAAGTTGCTGCATGTTTTTTTGTACACAGATGATCATACACTCTGAGGCCAAAATACAACAGAGTATGGATTGATTCTCTGCTGTTTGTGCTAATTTTGGCCTAACAATTAACACGAAGAAAGCACAGGTTCTCCACCAGCCAGCATCACACCATCCATATGTGGAACCATTGGTTACAGCAAACGGAGAAATTTTGAATACAGTGGATAAGTTCACTTATCTTGCCAGTATATTTTCCAGGGATGTACATATAGATGTTGAGGTTGAAATACTCATTGCCACAGCTGGCTCTGTTTGGGAGGCTTCAAAGGAAAGTGTGGGAGAGAAAGAGGTATTAGGCTGCCAACCGAACTGAAGGTCTACAAAGCTGTTGTGCTGATCTCATTATTGTATGCTTGTGAAACTTGGACAGTCATGCCAGGAAGCTGAATCATTTTCATTTGAATTAGGAAGATTCTTAAGATCACCTGGCAAGATAGGGTACTAGATACTAAAGTCCTTTCTTGAATTAAACTGCCAAGCATTAAAATTCTATTACAAAGAGTGCAACTCCGATAGGTTGGCCACGTTATTCAAATGCCAAATGTACAGTTTTTTTGGTTTGTTTTTTGCTTTTTGGCAAGGCAGTCGAGATTAAGTGACTTACCCAGGATACTTGAGGCCAGATTTGAACTCAGGTCCTCCTGATTCAAAGGCCAGAGCTCTATCCACTGCGCCACCTAGCTGCCCCTTATATTTTACATTACATGTAATGTTAGTAGTTGTATTTAATTTTCAATTTAAGTAGCATAATCTTGACTTTTGTTTGTTAGTCTTCTCCTTTGGGAGAACTATGATGAAAACAAAGCCAGGTATTTAGCTTTTTTTTATAGCCCATTTTCTGGTAGATAGAATTATTTTTTACTGCTCAATTTCAAATTCATGAACATAGAGATGAATTTAAAATTTTCTCATTGACAGTATGGCCCATCTCAGTTTTTTTTCTTGTGCTTGGAGGTGCGGGTTCTGTATCTTAATTTCTTTGATATAAAGAATTCTTTATGTGGAAACTTCCTCTTCCTCCCGTATTATAAAACTACCTTGGGATACTGAGAACTGAGTTTGTTTTTCCAGAGTCACACAGCCAGTATGTGTCAGAGGTGAAACTTTTACTGTTTTTTATTCATGTAGCAAACAAGAATCCCTGCTCCCAAGGAATTTATAATCTCACAGAATCTACTGTTAATTGATTTTATTTCCATGGCATATACAAGTTGAAATCTTTTGATAGACCACTTTCTTTTCTTGTTTCTAAAGTCAAAACTACCTTCTGGGTGTAAAAGATGTGAAACTTAGTATAGGATGTTGTCAGCTGAGCAATTTTATCTGATAAAGCAAAAGGAAGTGAGATTGTTGTTTTTAATTTTACAATTTGTCCTCTAAGTTTTATTTTGGAAAGTTGAAATTGGTGAAAGTATTTAGGAAACAGTGGCTTCTGTCAGTGCAGCTCCTTTAAAGCAGACTGAGGAGAGGAAGGAAATAACTCTGTACTAACAGCAAATGCCTAATAATAAAGAAAGAGTTCTGCCTCATTGTTATATATTTGGTTCACTGTAATGTGTCTTGTGTTACCTTTCAGATAGAAACTCTTTAAGCAATTGCATTTTTACATATCTGGAAGTATAGACCAGGGCTTTCTCGCAGACTCGTTTGTTAATACATAAAGTATTACTTGTCACATAATCCTCAAACTATTTTCCTTATGTTTAATGGCATGGCATAGTCGTAATTAAGTTCACTTCCATAAACTTTAAATAGTAACTCTGTGTAAGGCCTAGGAACCCTGGAGATAACTGACAGAAATGTGCCTGTTACTTCTTCTATTCTAATGGACAATAAACCATGAATAGACAAGCATTTCCTAAATGCCTCTGAAAGTCCCAGTGTACTCTGCTGGGCTTTAGGGGTTCAGAGACACAAGGAAACCATCTCTGCCCAATGGGCTTACAATCTACTAAGGAAAACATGCACACATAAACATATGTGAAGTTGGTAGCAAGGGATGCTTAGGAGACTTCTTGTGAAAGCTGGTGCTTGGGCTGAGCTTGGAAGGGTTCTATAGGAGTTTTGAGAGATGGAGGTAAGGAGGGAGGTCATATCACACACACATACGCCGTGATATCTAACTTCTGGTGACAGTAGCTCCAGCAGTTCTGGGGGTGATAGAGAGAGTCAGGAAAGGCTTTCCAGAGGATGTGCCACCCGAGGTGAATCTTGAAGGAGCTAAGGATTCTAAGACATGGAGGTGAGAAGAAATCTCAAGCCACACATGGGAGACTGCTGATGAGACTGCTGAGTCCTGAGACAGGAGAGAGAGAATGTTGAGTTCAGGTTGCTCTCTGTGACCCTGGGCAAATCACTTAATACCTTTGTGCCTCAGTTTCCTCATTTGCAAAATGGGGGTGATAATAAAAGTATCTGCTTCCCCAGGGTTGTTGGGAGCATAAAATGAGATGACATTTATAAAGCACTTTACAAATCTTAAAGCACTTCATAAATGCTAACTAATATTATTATTACCCAATAGGCTAATTCTTCTAGAACTGAGAACTCAGAGGTGTGTGTAACTAATTAGAACTCTTGAAGTTAAGTATGAGTAATAATAATCTGTTTTTTCCTAGAGAATATGTAGTTTTGGATTTTTGTTCTGTAATGTAAATGTGCATTGGTTTTACATGTAGTACTGAATGGGGAGGTGGGGATGTGAATGTGAATAAGCATTAAAAAATGTGGTAGTATGGAAATACAAATGAGTTTTTGTCTTATCTCCTGACCTAAGGTGATGTAACACAAGGTCCTCCAAAGGGCAGGAGAAAATGAAATGTTTTAATGTAGATTTAAAATGCCTTAGTACTAGTAGGCACAACACACATGCACACAAACACATAAAGTAGGCTTTCTACAAAGTATTTTAATCTGTAAGTACTAATGAATCTTAAGGAGAAAAAAAAATCAGTTTTTAAAAAAAATACTATTTCACTCATTTTCTTTCAGGAAAAGTCGCCATCAAAAAAGAAGCCTTGTGCACCCACACTGGAAAAGAAACATGGTTTTCCCTTCAGCCTGTTGATTCCAATTCTGAGGTTCAGGTAAGCATTAAAATTTAAATTTTTTAAGATTATCACATATGTAAAATGAGTAAAACAAAACTGGTTAGTCTGTGTAGTTGGTATTATCTTATGCAATTTTAGTTTATTTTTAAGTATGTTTTTGTTGATAGCTTTTGTTTTTTTATTTCCTAAATTCCCCCTGTATCCCTTCACCTCCCTTCCCTGCTTCTCCTAGAACCATCCCTTATAACAAAAGATTTATTTTTAAAAAGCAAAAAAGAAAGAGAAAAATGAGTGAAACCGATCAGTAAATTTAAAAAAGTCTGACAGTATATGGAATGGCCATGGCCATTTTAGTTTTTAATACTGACACAAAGGACAAAGGAATAGTCTCTCATATGGGATTTTAGGAGTTGGCGAGGGGTGGAGGAGGGTTGAATTGATGTTGTGTGCTGGTTCTACTCCTCTGGGCTTAAGGGGGAAGACAACAAGCCCTTTCTGGCCTTGGGCTTGAGTCTGGAGGTTGGTCTGTTATAAGATGCAGATTATCTCACTATATTTTAAGTTTTTTGTAGGCTTTTTCCATGTTTGGATTCTACTTTGAATTTCTCTGAACCTCACTTTTCTCTTCTAGTTGGAGTTGTTGAAATGCTTTCCAACTCTAAATCTGGATTTCTGTAATTCTGAGTCACTGTAGATGGGAGTAACTATTGCCTAAGAAGGGAGAGTGAAATTTAAAAATGAATGTTTGTAGGACTTAACTGGAAGAATACTAGCATTCTTACTGTAAATAGGAGGGATGAGTTTCTGGGGGAAAGAATGAGTCTGATTCTGAACATGTTGAGTTTGAGAGGTCTTATTGAACATGAAGCTGGAAATTTCCAGCCTGCAGTTCCTGGCATCACTATATTTGATAAACATACTATCTACATCTTTGCTCCATAGACAGAAAGGTTGAATAGAATTGGACTGTGTGGTAGTTTACTAGAAAACTCTCCCTCCAGGTGGTGCTGGTGGTGCTGGTGGTGCTGGTGGTGCTGGTGGTGCTGGTGGTGCAGGTGGTGGTTAGCAGCAACTGCTAACATTTATGTAGCACTTACTATATGCCAGGTCCTGTGCTAAGTGTTTCACAATTATTATTTAATCCTCACAACAATGCTGTGAGTTAGGTGCTGTCATTATCCCCATTTTACAGATGAGGAAACTGAGGCAAGCAGAATCATACAGCTAGGAAGTCTGAGGCTGAATTTAAACTCCGGTCTTCCTAACTTTAGGCTCAGCATTTTGTCCATTGCATCTCCAGCTGCCCCAAGTTGACGTTGATTCATTAATTATCCCTCTTTGGGTCAGGTAATTTAATCCATTATGACAAACCTAAACAAGTGTGTGTCTGGCTAATATTTCCTCATTTTGGACACAAGAATACGAGAGACTGTCAAGTGACTTGTTGAAATCCAGTTTACTCTGTCTCCAGCATTCACCTAATTTATTGGTCTGTAGCATTGTGCTCAAGAAACTTCGTTGTTTTTTAGTCATTTTTAGTCATGTCTTACTCTTTCTGACCCCATTGGAGTTTCCTTGGCAAAGATATTGGAGTGGTTTGCCATTTTCTTCTCCAGCTCATTTTACAGATGAGGAAATTGAGACATACAGTGTTAGGTGATTTGCCCAGGGTCACATAACTAGTGCAACAGTGTCTGAGGTCAGATTTGAATTCAGGAAGATGAATCTTTCTGACTCCAGGCCCTGTACTCTCTGCACTGTGGTGCCACCTGGCTTTCCCAAGAAGTTTCAGGGGCTCCCTGTTTTCAAAGCAATCACTTCTTTCTGTCACTTAAAGCCTTTCACAATCTTGACTCATTGTACATTATTTATATGTACTTATCTACAAACATCGGGTCATAAATTTGTTGTTGTTTGTCCTTTGTTTTCGAAAAAGGACTGGTGACATCATAGGGTGTTGTCTTGACTTTCTCGTGAATTAGATTTGAGTGAGGCAGAGTTGGACAGAGTCCTCAGCCTCACTCTCTCTTCCTGAGTCATTGTAGTCCAGTGGCAAGACAAAAGTCAGGACGACTGGCGATGGCCTGGGATGCTGCAGATGACCTTGGCATCTTTGATGTCTGACCAAGCTCTGAGCATTCCACAGCATCTGCTTCAGCTTATTTCATGGCCATTGGAACAAATTGTTCTTATCTGCCAATTCCCCTGGAGAACTCTTCAGATGCTTGGGGTAGACATCTCCCTAACTCACCAGTGAGTTTGAAGCCTGTCAATTTGGTTTAGCCCATGTGCTGAGACAGTTTACTGGGGTATGGCTGCTGTGCATGCTACAGCTTCTTAGATCAACAGGTGAGAGTTGGGTGACAGGTGGATACCAAAGGTGGATGAGCAGACCTGAAAAGGGCTTTGCAAGCCCTCACATCAGAGGTGCTCGTCCAAAACTGGAAGGAACCTTAGATACCATGGAGTCTAATCCTCCCATTGTAGAGATGAGAAAGCTGAGGACCAGAGAGTCTTCAGTTACCTGAACAGTACATGTCAGACACAGAATTTGAGTCGAGGTCTTCCTGGCTCCACATCCTGCTTGTCATCCATTATACCACATTGCTTCTGTGATACATGTCCTGTTCCCCCTAGTAGAACATAAGCTCCTTCTAAACAGGAGGTGTCTCATAGAATCTCTAGTGCTTGACTTATATGTCTGTTCAGTTGTATTGTAGTTGTATCTGACTGTTCATGAACCCATTTGAAGTTTTCCTGGCAAAAGATACTGGAATAGTTTGCCATTTCCTTCTCCAGCTTATTTTATAAATGAGGAAATTGAGGCAAACAGGGTTAAATGACTTTCCCAGGGTCACACAGCTAGTAAAGTGTGTGAGGCTAGATTTGAACTCAAGAAGATGAATCTTCCTGACTTTAACCTGGGTACTGTATCCACAGCACCATCTAGCTGCCCCCATTTTGTGGACATGTTTTAAAAAATATATAATGATTAGTTTCTGTGAAACTGCAAGGGTTTTGTTTTTTTTTAGATAACTCCAATTTTCTTCCTCTTTTCTTGTCTTTTCTTGAGAGATTTCCATTCTTCGTTGTAGAATTGTAGGCCCTGAGATGTTGCTTACTCTTTTTCTCTGAACTGTTTGAAATCTGTTCTTCTCAAAGCTGAGGTTTATCTTAAAATTATGCTTAGTTTTCCCCACTTAGCTATATTAAGGTTATGTGGTCACTTCCTCCCAAGGTTCCCATCATTTCTCCTTCAGCAACCAGTTCCTCCTTATAGGTCATCATCAGGTCCAGAATTAGCAGTTCCCCTCATTGCTTCCTCCACCTTTTCAAGAATGAAATTGTCTTCAAGTCAACAGTGTATCAGCTACTCTGCTTAAATCAGGAAAACGCTGACAGAAAGCTATCTGGTCAGTTAAGTCCCCTGGCACTATTTTATTATTATGCCTTTGTTCCCTCTTTGTGATATGCTTCCAGAATGGATTATCTACTCCCTCCTTCTGGTCTGTAGTATATTCCTACCATAATATTACTTTGATCCTTCCATTGATATTCCTTCATGTGACCTTTACCCTCTTGGCCTAGTCTGGTTTGTGGATTTCCTCTCAGGAGGCTGCCTACTTGAAGTACGACGTTGTTCCAAATCAAGTAAATTCAATAAAAATTTATTGAGCACGTGTGCGCCAGGAACTATGCTAAACACTGGGGGTACAATCAATAAAAAGAAGGATGGTCCTTATCCTCAAGGAACTTATCATCTAATGAGAGGAGACAGCCCACAAAAGGAAACAGGAAAGTGGGAGTGGAGGCAGGGGTGGGAATGGGCATGGGACACCAGAGAGTATCTTCTGCCGTGGAGCTAAAACCAGTCAGTGCAGCAGATGAAAAGTGGAATAAACGGAGTCCAGTTTCTGCTCTCTATGATGGAAGGTACTGAGAGGAGTTTGGTGCTCTGCCTTCCAGCCCTTCGACCAGAAGGAAGAGGAGTCTGAGGGAGATAGTGTCCACCCAGGCTGGAATTATCAGAGTGATGGTGAGATTAGAAGTCATGAACTTATCCCAGGAGGACCATCTTGTTGCCTGGAGTTGAAACTTTTTGTCTAAGCCTTAGACTCTAAGGTGTGCCCTTAGACATGAATCATGTCCCCCAAATCTGTATGACATCTGTGAAATCAAATTTACCATCTTACATTAAGATTTTTAGTTCATTTTTGTTACTTCACTATGCATATGTATATGTATAATATTACTGTCCCTTTTCTTACATATTGTCTCCTGTGAATTATTGGGTCTATAAATTTTATTCTTTTCCTTGTGTCTTAGTTGCGACTCAGTGTGGTATCTCTTAGTACATGCATGTGAGTTCCTTCTCTCCCCTTAACTTTTAGTTAAAAGCAAGTCACCTGGCAGGTGTAAGCTTTCTAGCCTTTTAAAAAACATATTCTTCCCTAGGCAAGGGCTCATCATTTCTATATATTCGTCTCCATGATTTTGTTGAGTTTTGTTTTTGTCTATACTTAGGAGTCCATTGGTGTGGGGAATTTCCAGTGAGGAAACTCTTTTATTTATCTATTTATTTTTTATTTTTAGGCAATTGGGGTGAAGTGACTTGCCCAGGTCACACAGCTAGTAAGTGTCAAGTGTTTGGTTTGAGGCCATATTTGAACTCGGGTCCTCCTGACTCCAGGGCCCATGCTCTATCCATTGTGCCACCTAGCTGCCCCTGAGGAAATTCTTTGTACCACTAAAAATAAGCTACTGTACATAGTCTCAGAGAGTTGCCTTAGCCATTGAGAGTTAATGATTTGTCCCAGGTCACAGGGCTAGGATGTATTTGTCACAGGATTTAAACTGGGTCTTTCTGATAGAAGCTTACATTCTTTTTTTTTTTTCTTTTTCATTTTATATTTACTTTTTTTTCCAATTACATGTAAGAGCAATTTTTTAACATTTTTTAAAATTTTGAGTTCCAAATTTTTTCCCTCTCTTCCTCCTTGAGAAAGCAGTTTAATATAGATTATACATATGTAGCCATGCAAAACATTTCCATGTTAGCCATGTTGCTGAAAGAAACACAGACCAAAAAAATCCCAAGAAAAATAAAGTAAAAAATGTATGTTTCAATCTGCATTCAGATTCCACCAGTTCTTTCTCTGGAGGTACATAGCATTTTTCATCATTAAACTTTTGAAATTGTCTTGGATCATTGTACGACTGAAAATAGCTCAACCATTCACAGTTGATCATCCTTATAACATTGCTGTTACTGTGTACAGTGTTTTTCTGCTTCTGCTCTCTTCACTTTGCATTGGTTCATGTACGGCTTCACAAGTTTTTCTGAAAACATCCTGCTTGTAATTTCTTATAGCATAATGTTGTTCCGTCATAAGCATATCCCACAACTTGTTCAGCCATTCCCCAATTGGTGGGTATCCTTTAAATTTCAATTCTTTGTAAGACTCACATTGTATTCCCATTTAACAGAAGAGGAAGCTCAGGCAAACAGGTTAAGTGACATGGCTAGGGTCATATATCTGCTAAATTTCTGAATCAGGATTCAAACTCAAGTCTTTTTGATTCCAAGTCCAATGTTAGATCTACTGCTTTAGTTCCTTCACCTAATTACTAACTAAATAGCCATCCAGATGTTTCCTCTGTGTGATACTTTCTAAGGGTAAACCTCTATTTGTGTAAAAAAATCATAGTATCTCATATCTCCTTGGAGAATTAATTGTCCAGATTTATAACTCTCTGCAGGTGACTCTTGGTTTAAAAAATGCACTTTTGGAAAGGTGCATTGAATCTTTAAATAATTTTTTGTATTTCAAAATTTAACACACACACATGAGAATACTTCAATATACAAAATATATGGAAAGAAAAAAACTAAATCTCTTATATTTGGCTTACTTTTTAAAATAGTATATAATCATTTCAACATGTTACTTTGAAAGCTGTCTGTTTCATTTTATACATCCTTCTGATCTCTTCTGTGTATTTTTTAAATGCCTCTGATCCCCTTTCCTTTTTTTTTGACATTATTGTTAGCTCTACTCTTCCCAAAAGAAAAACATGGTCCTTGTTGCAAATACGTGTAGTCAAACAAAATATGACACCCTTGCCTTGTCCCCAGATCTATGCCTCATTCTTCAACTTGAGGTGGACAGCCTGCTGTGTCATCAATTCTTGACAATCCTGGTTGGTCATTACATTGATCAGAGTTATTGGAGCTTTCATTGTTGTTTCTCTTGAATGTGTTGACAAAGAAGTGAAATAGACTCTGCCTTTGAGGACCATTTGTTCAGAAAGAAACTCTTGGAAGTGATTGAGCAGTGAGGGTGATATTCTAAACAAGAATGAAAAAGCCCCTCCTTTGAGCTTTAAATTTAAAATAAATACATTAGCAACTAGAACAGATGCTAATGCAAGCCCTGATGCAATCTCTGTCTTGCAACAGCTCAAGTTCTGCTTTTCCCCCCATGCCAAAGTAGGCCAGCCCAATTATTATTGTTTTTCCTGGCTGTCCCATAAGCTAACATCTTTCCTTGTAGATGAAGGATAAGATGAATAGACTTGTATATTTTCTTGACGCTAACCCTCCTCCTGGGTGCTAAGTCCCAATTCATACCAGCTCCAGAGATAACTTTGCTCCATCCTTTTGTAACATCTTTGATCACCTTCTCTCAAAAGTGGCTCACTTCTGCCTTAAGAGATACTCAGTCTTCCTGATCTTCATTCTTTATTTGACCTTACCTATTGGAGGGGATTCCATCACCCTTTCATGTCTTGTGGATATTTTTTGGGCTCCCTGTTTGGTGCTACCACTCAAAGGAATAAAGCATTTAGGGTAGATCATCCCCTTCACAGACTGTGCCCCAGTGTTAACTCTTCCTTACTTCTTTGTCCCTTTTCCCAATTTTTTCTGCCCCATCTGCTTCAGGCTGGCCCACATAGATAGTTCAGATGCAGTTAAACTGTATCATAGTGTAAGGGGAAATAGGAGAATTGGAGGATACTTTGGCTAATTATATACATTTAAGATAGATAATATATACAATTATCATTGCTCAGTTTTACATACAATTAAAGCCCTAAATGATCCATTCCATATGCTCCTTGGCATCACCCACTTAATCCATAAGCCCTGACCTTTGGCTTATAGTTTTTCTGGCTAGTATTTCTACTCTACATAGACCCAGAATAGGGTCTGGATCTTTAGCCCTATTCCTGAATGAGTTATCTAAATTTTAGGGGATCAGAGTGCTTTCAAGAATGGACCCCAAGTCTACTTCCATTTAGATTATTTTTAAAAATTTCATTGAAACCATTTTTTCATAAATTCAGTCAGTACCTTCTTGATTTTAATCTAGAAATCTTAGGAGTCTATGTCATTATCCCGTACATGCTTCCTTAGTGTATCTGAGAGATCGTGTTTTTTTTATTATATTTTATTTTCTTTGTCAGGTCCTTCTTCCTTGAACTTTATTCCTCCCTTTAAAAAACTCACAGATACTCTTTAACTCTACATTGAGCTACTTTCTACATAATCTACCAAGTTAAGGTTATCTTTCTTCAACTTATTCATAATATCTTTTTATAATATCCCTATTCAGGTATCTACAATATATTTTACAATATACAGATTACAATATATATTACACATAAAGTAAACGTAACCTCCGTAGACTTACCTTAAACATTTAGGATTCTTTAGACACTGCATATGTTGTTCAGTTGTTTGTTGGGTTCAACTCTTTGTGACCTCATTTGGAGTTTTCTTGGCAAAGATACTGGAGTGGTTTGTCATTTCCTTCTCCAGTTCATTTTACAGATGAGGAAACTGAGGCCAGCAGGGTTAAGTGACTTACCCAGCATCACACAGTACGTGTTTGAGGCCAAGTTTGAACTCAGGAAAATGAATCTTCCTGACTTCAGGCCCTGTACTCTATCCACTGAGCCACTTAGCTGTATATGTAGTAACAAATACCTAAGCCCATTGTCTGATAAGGAAGGATCACTCCTGAATTCCGAACAACAGGGTAAAGATATTACCCACTTTTAAATGCAGTGTGATCCTGTGGACCACACCTTAGTTACCTTCTTTGGTTCAGATGTGGGAATAATAGAATGAATGTGTAAAGGCTTTAATGGGAACTATTGCATAATTGTTTTAAAAATGGGCATTTCCTCTATTCTGATATTCTATCCTCTTTAGCTATTATCTCATCTATTTGTTTTCCTTTTCTGTCAAACTTTTCGCCCCATTTCCTCACCTCCTTTTCTCTTTGCCTTATATCATCTCCACCATTCTAGTGAAACCACATCCCTGCAGATCACCAGCACCCATTAAAATCAGAGACTTTCCAAGCTTTATCATTCTCTATCACTTCTCCACAGCGTTTGAAATTATTCACTGCTCCTTGCTTCTTTTAGCTCTGTTCCTTTGGTTTTTCAGACACTGGGTTATTTGAACTCTCACCTTATTCTGATTCCATTGACTCTCATTTGTAGATTGTTTTTCACTTTCTGTGCTCACAATTGCAGTGAAGTGTATTCTCTCCTTCTTTTCTCCTTTCCGTATTTCTCAAATCGCAGAAGTCCCAATTTTTGAAGTCCTAATTTATGTTTAATGAAGGAGTATGTTTAGGATATTTAGTACTCTTAGGCTTGAGTATCCTTCAGGACCTAGTCCTCGGCCTTCTCTTTTTCTTTTTATACTCTCACTTTCCTAGAGAAACCATCCTCCTAGCCTTAGTTATTATTTCTATGCATATTGCAGTCATTTGAAATCTATAAGTTTGCACCCCACCTCCACCTCTTACTAATATTTTCAACTGTCCATGGGACATTTTCACTTGAGTGTTTTATCGTCATGTCTCTTCCCTCCTTGCCTTCCCTTACCCCTCCCTTGAACCCCCCAAGGTAGGCTCACCAGCAGGGACACCCTTCCTACCTTCACTTATTTATTGACTATCTGACTGGCTTATCCCCGTGGAAGATGATCATATAGTGTGGTAGTCTATCTAATTTTATTTTGCTAATAGCAAATAACAACTCCCCAAAACATATTATTTTATTGACCATAAAGTGGAACTTATAAATGAGATCTCTCTCACCTGAGAAGCATAAGAAGAGAGCACTATTAATTGGAATTAGCAGTTAAAATTATTTTAAAGACCATTTTTACATCTGTTTGTTTAAAAAAATAACTTTCTCAGCTCATGATTCATGTTAATAAATATTTAAATTAATTTTAACAAAATAAAAACTATTTTAAAAGGAAAGTATGTATAATGTTATGAGACCAGGATACTATAATATTATTTTATTTTCATCTCCAAATTGAAAGGTGTAGATTTATACCTTACAAAGAAGCACTTCCATGAGACCTTTGTCAGTATTGGGGTAGTTGGAGGGGAAAAAAATTATATAGATAGATAGAGGGCACAGGGTGAGTTGAAGATGAAGGGGTAATATCTAAAGAAATAAAATTAAGGGGTGAGAGAGGATTATACTGGGAGAAGGAGAAAGGGAGAGGTAGAAAGATAGACAAGAAAAAGCTTTTACAGTGGAGGAGAAGTAGGGGAAGGTGAGAGGGAATGAGTGAATCTTATTCTCATAGGATTTGGCTTAAGGAGGGAATAACATATACACTCAATTAGGTATGGAAATCTGTCTTACCCTACAGGAAAATAGGGGGAAAGGGGATGAGAGAGTGGGGGGGATGATAGAAGGGAGGGGGGAGTGGGTAATCAAAAGCAAATACTTAGAGGGACAGGGTCAAAAGAGACAATAGAATAAATGGGGGGTGGGATAAGATGAAGGGAAATACAGTTAGTTTTTCACAACATG
>NW_020954588.1:6523504-6525317 GCF_900497805.2 Vombatus ursinus
CCAGATATATAGCCTGTATCGAGTTGCTTGCCTTCTCAAAGAGGGTGGGTGGGGAGGGAGGAAGGGAGAAAATTTGGAACCCAAAGTTTTAAAAACAAACGTTAAAAATTGTTTTCACATGCAACTGGGAAATAAGATACACAGGCAATGGGGTATAGAAATCTATAATGCCCTACAGGAAAATAGAAGGGGAAGGGGATTAGAGAAGGGGTGGGGAGATAGAAGGGAGGGCAGATTAGGGGAAGGGGTATTCAGAATGCACACAATTTTGGGGTGGGGGAGGGGCGAGATGGAGAGAATATTTGGAACTCAAAATCTTGTAGAAGTGGGTATTGAAAACTAAAAATAAATACATTAATAATAAAAAAAGAAATAAGTACAACAACAAAGTATTTCTACAGTCCTTCAAGAGACAAACATTGTTCTGCTTCAGTCAAAGAGGTACTTTTAAGAAAGGGAAAGCTTTTTCAGCATAATATCAGTATATTTTCTCAGATCAACTGATTAGTGTAAAAAATTCCAAATTAATAAGTGGGGAATATTTTCCATCAACAATAGACATCTATTTGCATCAAATAATACTGAGGCTAGAGATCATTTCAACAAGCACTAATTAAATAAGTGCTTTGTAAACCTTCCTATGGTATGTACATTAATTGTTTGTTTTTGTTGTTAAGCATCCATGAAACACTATGTTGGCAGATTTATTTTAAGTAAGCAGAAAATGCAAACTCTGGAGTATGAGTGAGTTGGTTTGGTTATTGTTGACTCTTTTGTAAACCATACATAGTAAGCGAAGGAGGGGATTCCCTGTGGATGGCCTGGTTCTCTAGATGCTTCTCTTTGTGGATGACATCATGCTGGTTTTTGTCAAGCCCCAGAACAGTCTATCCACAATTGCTCAGAAGAATTTGTCCGAATCTTCCATACCAGAAGGGCTGACGGAGTGAGGGGAGGTGGGGGGGCGGGGCTTGGAGTGGGGGCAGGGAGAGACAGGTCAGTGAAGAATGTCTCCAGGTTGCTGAGGCTTGCAGCTGAGACGTCATCCACAGCTCCTGTCACACCCAACCCCATATCTAGTCAGTCGTTGAGTCCTTCTACCTTCATTAACCTCTCTGCTCTGTGCCCCTTCTGTCCTCTGAGGCTTCCTCTGCCCTGGTGTAGGCCTTCATCACCTCGTACCTGGCCTCTTCCAACCGTTTGCTAATTGGTCTCCCTGCCTCAAGCCTCTCACTACTCCAGTCTATGTGCCATTCAGCTTACGTCGTAAAATGAAGGTCTGATCATATCACTCCCCTGTTCAAAAGGCTTGGGGAGATCCCTATTACCTCCAGGATCAAATATAAAATCCTCTGTTTGGCTTTTAAAGCCCTTCATAACCTGGCCCCTCCCTCCCTACCTTTCTAGTCTTCTAAAACCTCAGCCCCTGGCATGAACTCCTGAGATCCTGTGACACTGGCCTCCCTGCTATTCCTACACACACACACAGACACACACACACACACAGACACACACACACACGTCCTGGCACACTTGGAATTCTCTCCCTCTTCATCTTCATCTGTTGGCTTCCTTCAGGTCTCAGTTAAAGTTATACCTTGTGCAAGAAACTTTCTCAGTCCTCCTTAACCTTGACCTTAGTGCTTTCCCTCTGAGACTACCCCCAGTTTATCCTGTCTGTATCTTGTTTATACCTAGTCATTGGCATGTTGTTTCCCTCATTAGACCGAGAGCTCATTGAGAGCAAGGAATGGTGGGGTTTTGTGTGTGTGTGTGTGTGTGTGTGTGTGTGTGTGTGTGTGTGTGTGTGTGT
>NW_020954588.1:6525341-6526104 GCF_900497805.2 Vombatus ursinus
TTTGTAGGGGTTGGCCTTTCTTTGTACTCCCAGCGGTTAGCACAGTGCCTGGCACATAGTGAATGCTTAATCAACACTGGTTGACTGACTGACTTGTCTCTTCTCCAGGTTATGGCATGAAAACATATAGAACATTACATTAGAGTGTATGCATGTGTGTATGTGTATGTGCATATGATAGAGACACATGGGCAGGTGACAAAAACCCCTCTGTTTCTATAAACATCTGTGTGACCCACTCGTTTGTTTGTTTCTTTTTCAATGAATGTGGTTTGCATTTGTGTGACTATCACCTCTTCATTTTATTGTTGGATCTAAGTCATTTTGGAGACTCCATCTGGACACATTCCACTTTCAGTTACATTAGACAAATCTAATGACATATTCCTATTGTCATACTCTGTCATCTGTTGCTCAGTAAAGTGACACCTGCTTTTTTCCAAAAATAGTTCTACACATTTTAACCTGCCTATCATTTTCTTTCAGAACTGTGTACCAATACTTTTAAATTATTATGATTCATAATAATAGTAACACAAGTCTTAGTTACTGTGTTGAAGCAAAAGAAAAAGTAGGGGAGGAAATGGTGTGTGGGGTACTTTTTTCCCTTGATTTCTCAATGTGCAGGCATGTAGAAATATTCAAAATGAGGAAGTATGCACGTAAATATGGTATTTCATTCAGAATCATTCACGTACTTCCTCTTCAGTCTTCAGCCTTTTTTTTTTTTTTTTTTTTTTTTTTTTTTTTTTTTTTTTTTTTT
>NW_020954588.1:6526118-6540529 GCF_900497805.2 Vombatus ursinus
TTGGTAGTTGCTCAGCCATGCATTGCCTGCAGAAATCACAAAGTCCCTGGTTTACAGTTTAGCTTAGACAATACAATTCATATCTAAAATGCATTAGGTGAAAAAATAAAATAAAATGCATTAGGTGAAAAAACATTTATAAATACCTACATTTCTGGATCTAGATGGTTCCTGTATGTCCACTGAATGCTTTCTATTGAAAGGAATAAGAAAGTGTTGAGTTAATTGAATACCTAAAAGGAAAAGTAGCAGGTATCAACAGAGCATCTAAAAATCAGAAAACAAGATTTAAACTGAGCTTAGAATAATAGTTCCCAAATTGGGTCTCAGGACCGACGGGAAAGTTGAAATTTGCAGAACTCCCAATAACTTGTTGGTGGCAACAGTGGTAACTGGTCAGTATGAAGATGAGCAGCTAATTCTACTTCCTTTACTCTCCTTGTGGGTGCCCTTTAACCTTATTTTTAATGTTCTAAAGCATCTCAGAGCTTAGTACAACTAATATGTGGTCGAGGCACCTATAAATCTCCCACCTTCCCTACTTTCCTTTCTAAATCCACTTTCCCCCTTTCCTTTCCTTCTCCCTCCCCTCTCCTTTCCTTCATTCTCTCATTACCTCTTGTTTTGTCCTGTTCTTAATCTTCCCTTTCCCCTCCTTCTTTCCTTTCTTCATCTTCCCCCTCTGCTGCTTCCCGTCATCTTCCCTTTCCTCATCATCCCCCTCCCCATCTTTCCTTTCCCCCTTCTTCCTCTTTTATCCCTTTCCCCTCCTTTTCTTCCCTCTTCCCCATCAATCTTCCTTCATCCTTCCCTACCCCTTCCCTTCTTTCCTCCTCAATCCTTCCTTTCTCTCCTTTCCTCCTTTATTTCTCTCTTTTTTAACAAATAGGATAGTGTCCACTTTTGTATTTTTCTCTTTGGTCTATTATATACCGCAAGTAGAAGAAAACAAAAGTGACTCAATTCTATCCCCTTTTCTCCCTCTGCCCACCTTTCCCCTCTCCAATTCTATCCTCCTTTCTTCCCTCACAAATGTGAAAATAAGATATTCTTTCTACACGGCATCAAAAGAAATCTTCAGGTCATTTAAACTAAGAATATGGAAAAATTTTCCTAAGGAACTTGGGCTTCTGGCAGATGACAGACAGGATTTACATTCAGAAAATCTGAACCCAGAACTCTTATTGCTGTGACTTAATATTTCCTCACTAACAAGCTTATCTTGAATTTCTGGATCTCATTACAAGGTATGATCCAGAAATTTGACTGTTTTGTAGTTTTTTTGTAATGATTTTTGTCATAACTGTTTAAACTAGTATGAAGAAAGAATTGTAGTATATTAGTTGTTGTTGTTTAGTCTCATTTGACTCTGTGAACCTATGGAGCATAGTACGCCAGGCCCTTCTATCCTCCACTATCTCTCAGAGTTTGTCCAGATTCATGTTCACTGTTTCCATGACACTGTGTGTCCATCTCATCTTCTGCCATCTCCTTTGCCTTTTCCTTTCAGTCTTTCCCAACATCAGGGTCTCTTCCAATGAGTTCCATCTTCTTATTATGTGGCCAAAGTATTTAAGCTTCAGCTTCAGGAGTTGACCTTCCAGGAAATAGCCTGAATTAATTTCTTAAAAGTATTGACTTGATTTTTAACTTTACAATACAATTTACAGGTTTACTTTTACTTGATCTCCTGGCTGTCCAAGGCACTCTCAAAAGTCTTCTCCAGCACCACAATTTAAAAGTATCGATTTTGCAGCACTCAACTTTCCTTGAGAGTCCAACTCTCACAGTCATGCGTTGCTACTGGAAAAACCGTAACTTTGACTATCTGTCAGCAAGGTGATGTCTCTGCTTTTTAGTATGCTGTCCAGATTTGCCATAGCTTTCCTTCCAAGGAGTGGAGCAAATGTCTTTTGATATCATGGTTATATTTGCCATCTGCAGTGATCTTTCAGCCAAGAATATAAAATCTGACACACCTTCCATTTCTTCTCTCTCTCTTTGCTAGGAAGCAATGGGACCAGTTGCTAGGATCTTACATTTTTTTTTTATTTTAAGCTTCAAGGTAGCTTTTACACTCTCGTCTTTCATCCTCTTCAAGAGGCTTCTTCCATCAGAGTGGTATTGTCTGCATATCTGAGATTCTTAATGTTTCTCCTGGCAATTCTAAGTTTAGATTAATTAATTCCAGCTTTAGATTCATCCAGCCTGGCATTTTGCATGATGTACTATGTAAATACATATGGTGACAATATACAGCCTTGTTATCAGTTGTTCCATGTTTGGTTCTAACTGTTGCTTCTTAGCATGTGTTGCTTCTTGGCCTGAGTACAGTTTCCTTGAGAGACAAATCATGATCTGGTACTCCCATCTCTTTGAGGACTTTCTACATTTTGTTGTGATCCATGCAAAGACTTTGGTATAGTCAGCAAAGCAGAAGTAGATGTTTTTCTCTAACTCCTTTGCTTTTTCCATAATCCAGTGAATGTTGAAGTTTTAGTCTCTAGTTCCTCTGCCTCTTTGAAAACCAGCCTGCTCTTCTGGTAGTTTTTGGTTCACGTATTGCTGAAGTCCAGCTTTCAGAATTGTAAGCATAATGCTGTTAGTGTGTGAAATGAGCACAATTGTTCTGTAATTTGAGCATTCCTTGGCATCATTGATCTTTAGGATTGGGATATATACTGATCTTTTCCAATCTAGTGGCCACTGTTGAGTTTTCCAAATTTACTGGCATATTAAGGGAGCACTTTAACAGCATCATCTTTTAGGATTTTATATAGTTCAGCTGGAATTCCATTGTATATTCGTATGTTATGTCAATTTTTACAGTGTCAGCTCAAAACACAATGAATATAGGACACTGTTTTTGCACATCAAGCATCAATAGAGAGAGAAAAGCATTTTACATCGTGCCAAGGACGGAAGAAAAATGGCTAATAATGAGTTGATAGCAAGCATTTATTAAGTGTCAGACTACTATGTGTCAGAGACTGTGCTAAGCATCATGGATACAAAGACAGAAGGGGAGAAGTGGCAGTATTCAGGTGAGCATGGACACAGGTGAGTGTCAATAGAATGTGTTCAAAATGAACACAAGCCAGTTTGGGGAAGGGACCAGGAAAGACTTCAGGAGGAATCCATTGTGGCTAGAGGATGCAGTGTAAGGTGGGGAGCAAACTATTCGAAGGACAGGAAGGAACCAATCATGAAGAGCTTTATATGCCAGATGAAGGAATTTATATTCTATGTTTGAGTTAATAGTTCTCCTCTAGAGATTGTTGAGTAGGGGTGTGGTATGATCAGTCCTGTGCTTTAGGAAAATCACTTTGGCAGCAGGTAGAGGATGGATTGGAGTGGAGAGCGACTTGAGGCAGGGAGACCAATCAGAAGGCTATTAAAATAAACCAGACAAGAGGTCCTGAGATCTTCTAGCATGGTGGCCACTGTTGGAATGGAGAGGGAGTGGTTCAGTGCAGCGTTGTTGTGGGGAGAGAAATAGTGAGATGTAGCAGCAGATTGGATGGGCCAGGTCAGTCAGAATGAAGAGTCAGAGATGGCACAGGTGTTGTGAACCTTGGTAACTAGAAGTGTGACAGTGGTGGCCTCAGCAGTAATGGGGGAGTGTTTGGCAGGAAGGAGAATGAGTTCTGTTTTGCACAAATAGAGTTTGAAATGCCTACAGGGCATTCAGTTTTAAATGTCTAACGGGCAGCATGACAAATAATGCTGTAGTGAAAAATTGAAGTCACCTGGCCCAGATGAACTACTACAGGTACCATAAAGCTCATGGATGAGACTGCTGAACCGCTGGTGATGATCTTTGAAATCATGGAGAACAAGAGAACTACCACAGGATAGGAGAAGAGTAAATGCCTCAGTTTTTAAGGGGGGAAAGAACAGAGAAGAAAATGGAGGCAGTAATTATAGACCAATAAGGTTGACTTTGATTCCTCTGGAAATTTTATAATGTGTTTTTAAAGAGATAGTGAACAGCTGAAAAAATGACTGAGCAACAGATAATGTCAGTTCCCTCCCTGCCTTTTTTTAGTGGAGAATAGTGTAGATAACAGTTTATCTAGATTTTAGCCAAAAATTTTGGTTAAGGTATTTCTTGCAATTATGGAGTGAGATGTAGAGTATACAGCAGTACAATTAAATAGCTTCAAAACTGTTGGAAAGAGTAGGACTATGCAAAGAGGTCTCCACTCAGGTGGCCTAGAAGTATTTGACGTTGTTTTGTTTAAAATTGTTATCAGTGATTTAGATATACCCTTAGTTTTACAGATGACAGCCCAGGAAAGTTAGCTAATGCATTGATGACATTTAGAATCCAGAAAGATCTTGGTAGGCTTAGGAAACTAGGTTGAATCTTCTAAAATGAAATTTAATAGGAATACCTGTAAAGTCATACTTATTTTCAAGAAGTTATCTGTGGTAGAGGCATGGTTGGATGCAGTTTGTCTGAAAAACAGCCAGAGGTTTTAGTGTACTGTAAACCCGGCCTTTTGGGGGGGGGGTGTGGCCACATCATGATCCAAAAAAAAGGCTAATACAATCTTGAGTTTCTTTAAGACAGATGATAGTGGCCAGATCTAAAGAAGTGATGGTCTTGCTGTACTCACTGTCCTGGTCAGAACCATACCTGGAGTATTATATTAAATTTTGACTACCACATTTTAAGAAGGACTTTGATAAGCTGGATAAAGTCCAAAAGAAAGCAGCCAAAATTATGAAAGCTCTCAGTCTGTGCCATATGAGAGTTAGTTAAAGACAGGAGATGTTTGTTTATCCTGTTGAAGAGAACCCTAGTGGGTGGGTGGGGACCATGGCAGCTGACTTTGGGTACTTAAAGGGCCATGTGGAAGAAGGGTTGGCCCCAGACAGGGAGGAACTGGGGGCCATGAGTAGAAGGTGCAACAAGGCACATTTAGGTATGGAGGGAAGAACTCGGAACAGAGCTCTCAGAAACTGGAATGAGCTCTCAGCGTTGTGGGCTCCTCCTCACTGCAGGTCTTGAAGGATTTTGAGAACTTGTCACTCGTGTTGTGACGAGAAGTCTTTTCAGGTACGAGTTCTCAGGGGTCCCTTCTAACTCTGAAACAGGATCATCAAGGTGGGAGGAAGTTCTTGAGTCCATGTTCATTTACTTGGCATTTTTGTGCTAAATTTTGTCCATTTTGTCTCGTGGAGTTCCCCATCTTCCTTTAAGATGCAGCACAAGCACCATCTGCTGCAGGAAGCCTTACCTGATCCCCCCAACTGCAAGTTCCTTTAGTCCTTCACTACCTTAGATTTCACTGCTTTGATTTATGATGAATATACTTATGTGTCTGCTTGTGTCCTTCATTAGCTTTTAAGCTTCTCATGAATAGTGATTATTTCTACCTCTGTACCTTTGTATTTATATCCTTAGCACCTAGAATGGAGTATATAAATGCAACTAAAAATAGTGAAGTAATTTTGATTAAAGAAAATATTCATTTAATTAATAGTAAGGGTGACACTCAATATCAATATTTTAAAACCAAAGGACTTTTTTTTGGAAAGGTGCATAATAGAATAGAAAATGGTGAAAAGAAGTTATTGTTAGGTTTAATTTTGCATTGGATTTGTATGTTTCGGCCATTTTATTTTTCAACTATACCTCTGATTTTTATAACTTATATAAGTATTTGGGCAGTCTTTTCTTGGAAAAAGCTGACATAATTGTATAGATACCGATTTTATTAAACCAAGAGTAAGTGATCAGTAAGTAGTGTTTGCATTCCTAATTGGGAAAGATGAAGCAATAGACTGGAATAAGTCATGTAACTTGGCTTAAAGATAATTAGATATTTTTAGTAATCAGTGGTGGCTATTAAGTTGGCATCCAGGAGCTTTATGTTTTATTAAATGTGTACTAACATGTGTCAGCATCCGGTGTTTTAACCTTCTGACTCTCTTCTGGTATTACACAGTTGTTATGTTCGTATAAGGTTTGGCAAATATTTTCTTGATGTACCTGGGAGGAGTGTCTAGTGACCGTGTACAACAGCACTGGCAGAAGTCCAGTCTGGCTGGAATTTTTTTTCCTTTGTGTGAAGGAATTTTTATTTGTGAAATCATATTAACCTCAAATTTTTCATTTTTATTGATCTTTTGTTTTCACATTGCCTTAATTTCCAAATTTGTTCCTCCTCCCTCCCTTGCCTGGAAAGTTAGGACGTTTAACAAGGAATAAAAAGAAAGAAGGAAAGGTAAAGCAGGAGTAGAGAAACAGTTCAGCAAAACTGGAGCAGTGTATCAGCCCAGGGCTGACAGTGTGTGGGGTGGGATGTCACTCACTCTGCAAGCCATTGAGGGGGGAAGGGTCATGTTCTTTTTCTTTATTGGAGGCTAAGCCAGTTTGTTACATTTGCCCAGCATTCATTTTCTTTTTTTGTCTTTGCCATTTATGTTCTTAGAGTTGTTATTATATTACTTCTGAGGGCATTGCCGTCCTTCTATTCCCTAGGCTCAAAACCTAGAAGTCAGACTAGACTGCTCACTTTCTCTCACTCCCTACCTGTATCCAAACTGCTGCCAAAGCCTGTCAATTTTACCTCCCTAACATCTCTCACATAGGTTCCCTTCTCTCCACTGATGCTGCTAGCACCCATCACCCACCTGGACTACTGCAAAAGTCTGCTTGTTGGTCTCCCTGCTTCAACTCTCTTCCCCAGTCTAGTCTGTCCTCCACACAGTTGTCAAAATGACCTTCCTAAAGTCAGGTCTGACTGTGTCACGCCACTACTCAGTAAATTCCAGTGGCTCTCTGTCACCTCTAAGAACAAAGATAAATTCCTCTGTTTGGCATGCGAAGCTCTTCAATCACCTGGTGCCCCTCCCCACCACCACCACCACCACTACTACCATCACCATCACCATGTATTCTGTGATCCAGTGATACTAGCTAGCCTCTTTGTGTTCCTGAAATAAGAATATCCATCTCCTAACTCCCAAGCATTTTCATTGGCTGTCCTCCACACATGGAATTCTCTCCCTCCTCTCTGCTTCCTGACTTCCCCTGCTTCCCTGGCTTCCTTCGAGTCCCAGCTAAAATCCCACCTTTAACAGGAAACCTTTCTCAGTCTGCCTTGATTCTAGTGCCTTCCTACTGTTGATTATCTTTAATTTATCTCATATGTGTGTGTATGTGTATATATTTATGTCTTGTACATAGTTTTTTGCATAGTGTCCCCCATTAGACTGAGCTTCTTAAAATCAGGAACTGTCTTTTATCTTTCTTTTTATTCTGAGTGCTTAGCACATAGTAGGTGCTTAATTGATGTTTATTGACTGACTGACAAGTGATCACATGCTTCTGAATTCCTGTTCCTTGTTTCTTGCAGCACAGTAATATTCTATTATATTCATGTGCCACTGTCAACAGTCAATAAACATCTATTAAGGCCTACTATGTAAGTAACAGGCACTTTGCTAAATACTAGGGCTCCAAATATGAAAAGAGAAAGTTCCTTCCCTCAAGAAGCTTGCAATCTGATAGAGGAAGACAAAATACAAAAGGAAGCTGAAAATGGCAAGGGGGTGGGGGAGAAATGCCCGTGGGGCCTTGATAGAGAAGACCCAGAATCGTGCCTCTAGGTGAGAAATGAGATGTGTCAGAGCTGAGCTCTCTCCTTAAATGGAGGTTTGGAGCCTTACCCTGCAGTCAGAGAGACAGAGGGTAATGATGAGGTGGAGTACACCAAGGCTGATGAGATCTTACAGGATGATGAGGTTCTCCCTATAATGAGCTTCCTATTTATTTAGTCATTCTCCATTTGATGGGCATTGATTTTATGTCCAGTTCTTTGCAACCACAAAAAGTGTTGCTGTATGTATATTTTTTCTTTTTTTTCTTTTAGGTAATTGGGGTTAAGTGACTTGCCCAGGGTCACACAGCTAGTAAGTGCTGTATATATTTTGGTGTATATAGATTGAGCCAGATGGCCTTCAAGGTCTCTTCCATTTCTCAAATTCTGTAATTTTCTAATATGGTAACTTGAGAGGGAAACATGGTTTCAGGAATTCTATCAGAGCACTAGACCTGGAGTCAGGAAGACCTGAGTTCAAATTCAGCTTCAGAGACTTCCTAGCCTTGTGACCTTGGCCAAGTCCCTTAACTTCTGTTTGTCTCAGTTTTCTCAGCTGTAAAGTTGGGATAATAATAGCACCTACTTCCCAGGGTTGTTGAGATGATCAGATGAGATCTTTGTAAAACTCTTTAACATTGGCACATAGCAGGTACCATCTAAGTATTGGTGGTGGTGGTGGTGAATTATCTTTAGCATCAACTGATTTTCCAAATTTCTTCTATATGAAGAAATTAGTAAGTTATAAGTTAGATAAATTTAAACTTATCTTTGAAATGATTTATTACAGATAAAGTAAATAATTATTGATTCCATTATAGAAACCACCAGTGCTACACATTCAGACAAAATAAGAATAGGTATTAGTTGGCCTGTAAAGTAAACTAATCTACTTAACTCATTTAAAAGTTTTATTAGCAATTCCACTGATGTTTTCTACAACCAGAGCAAACCAGAGTAAAATATTTTTCAAAATTTTTATTATACATGAGCAATTTTTATATAAACCTTCTCAAGAGATCCTTTGAAATATGAAGGATTCACTTACATTCTCAGCCCATTTTTTAAATTTGCTATGGTCTTTGTTTTACTTTTATATACATCTACTGGGCAACTATGGACTTAGTATAAGGGATCAGCTTAAGTCACCTATCAACTTTTCCTTCAGATCATCTCTTAAAAATCTGGTATATTTAAATCTTACAGTAGCTGTTTAATTATGCCTTATAATTTTCAAGAAGTTATTAAGGTATATTTTAGCTTGATATAAGGAAAAACTTTCTAACCAGTGGCACTCCAAAAGGCATAGTTTCTCTGACAGTGATGGGTTCCTCTTCACCAAAAGTCTTACATGCTCTGTGACTGTTGGAAGTGTTGTAAAAGGTTATTCTTAGTCAGGTCTGAGTCAGACCAGATAGCTTCTGAGGCCCCTTCCAACCCCCTTTTATTATTACCTTCTCTTTCACTTCCCATTCTTCTCATTTCCCCTGTTAGAACCTTATTTTCTGTATTTCCATTCATTTCTGTTTTGCACAACTCACTATGCTAGGCATTGAGCAAAGATAAAATGGAGTCCCTGCCCACAAAGACCTTACATTCTGATGGAGGGGGGGAGATAAGACGTGACTACAATACAAACAAAATGTGCTGAGAGCGGAGAATAGGTCCAGATGCAGCACCATAAAAATTTGAGGAAGTAGAGAGCGCTTCCAGAGTTCATAGAGGAGCTAGTACCTGAGTTGCGCTTTTAAGAAAGGGAAGGGCTTTCAGAAGTTGGAAACGAGGTTGAAGGTGGGAGTCATTTCCAGGATCACGGAGGATTGTACAGACAAAGATATGAAGACGAGAGAGAGCAGGGTAAGAGCAGGGACTGGTGAGGAGTCCATTTAGATTACTGGAATAGAGAGTACTTAAAGGAAAGTAATAGTAACATTTTACCCATAGGAGTAGTATAGTCCAATATCCATATTTTACAGATGAGGAAACTGAGACCCAGCAAGATTGAATGACTTGGTCAAGGCTACAACGTAGTAGATAGTAAAGCTCCTGGGATGCAGCCTGGCTCCTCTTGCTTCAGATTCAGTACCCTGCCCTTTGAGGGGCAGGTCCCTTGAGTCCCAGATATCACGGTATGGTTAATGTGTTGGGGTAAGTGAGGGTGTATCTTTAACCTGAGAGCAGACAGTGAGGGCAGGGCGTGTATAAAATAGGAGCAGAGATTAGGGGGCTGTAAGTCATATCCATTCTATGGGGAAAAAATGGGACTTATTGGGTATAGTGGATCAGTTTGTCCTTCATCAGTCTCTCTCCAAGTTCCATCTTCTTAAGTGGTGGAACAGTTAAGTTAGTGAACAGAAGCTATTGGCCCCAGATACTTGGACTGTCTTATCTTGTATGGCTTCATCCTGTTTGATTGGCCAGCTTCTGACTTACTATTATGATCTCTGCGGCACAGTTGTGGGTGGTTTCCTTCCTAACAGAGCCATTTAAGTTGGAGGCAGATTGTAGAGGACCTTGAATACTAGGGGAAGTCATTCTGTATTAATTTTAGAATATAAGATTTTATACTAACAGCTACATGCTTAAGCAACCTTAAGGCTTTCATCTAATGCAGATGAAGAAACTGAAACCCCCATAAGGCAAAGTCATGTGCCAAAGTCACATAATTAATTAGTGACAACACCACAGCTCGAACACAGTCTCTTGATTATCAAGATAGCACTTAAACTGCTATATAAAATCAGCATCCGTCCAGTATGATCCCACTCACACATGAAAGGAATCGTACTACGATACGACTGACTAGTACTCTTTGGCTTCTGCTTAAAGACCTTCAGGGTGAGGGAATCCACCGTCCCTCTAGTTAGCCCCAGTCCGTTTTGGGGCAGCTTCAATTGTTAGGAAGTTTTACCTGACATCAAGTCTAAGTTTGTCTCTTTGCAACTTCTGCTTATGGAAATTCTGACTACAGGGACCACATAGAACAAGTCTGATCTCTCCTCAACATGGCAGTCCTTCAAGAGACTTAAAGACAGCTATTATATCCCCTCTTGTCCCCTCACACCCCATTCTCCTTCAAGCTAAATAGTTTCAGTGCTATTAGTGATCCCCATGGACATCAGTCTCTTCATCATTCTTGTTTACCAGCCTGCACTCTGGACCTCCAGCTCAGGCTATGGGGCCTAGATCTGAACACAGTTCCTTTGGTGAAGGCAGAATGCAGGATGATAATTTGTTGCTTCCTGAAAAAGCTGTGCTTCTCTTAGTGTCGTTGAAGATTGAATGAGCAGACCACATAGCATAATGACTAGTGTGCCAGACTTTGTGTTAGGAAGACCTGGGTTTGAATTCTGCCTCAGACACTTACTAACTGTGTGATCCTGGGCAAGTCACTAAAACTTCCTAACCTGAGTGCCCTTATCTGTGGAACAGGGATGATGATAATAATAATAGCACCTACTTCACAGGATTGTTGTAAGTATCAAATAAGGTAATACATATAAAGATTTGCAGTCCTTAAAAGGTATGTAAATATTAGCTGCTATTTTTGTTGTTTTTGTTAGGGTTTTCTGGTTACATCACACTGCTGGCTCATGTTGGGTTTTCAGTCCATTATTTTTTCAGCTATTTTTCAGAAAAGCTGCTGTTTAACCATGCCTCTCTTATGCTGTATTTTAAGAATTTGGTTTTTTGTGTGTAAGATTTTAAATTTATCCCTATTGAATTTCATTTTATTTGATTCAACCCATTGCTTTAGCCTTTCAAGATCTTTTTGGATTCTCAGTTTGTTATTCAGTGTGTTAACTATTCTTCCCAGCAATAGATCATCTACAGATTTGATAAGAACGCTCTCTATACCTTTAAGTCACGGATAAAGATATTAAACAGCATGAGGTCAAGTGTAGATCCTTGGACCCAGAGATCTTCCATTGGAAACCTCCTGCCACAGTCATGTTGATCTGTAGTTGTTCCCCCATCCATACTCACTGATATGTGGGAGAAAGAGCTCCCATCTGGTGGTGTGCTGAGCTCATGGAGTAAACCATGATAATTATCTTGAGTCCATCTAGTTAATTGTATTGCCATCTAGTCTAGCACTTATAAGACTATAAAGTAATATGTCAATGCATGTAGCTGTTGATAATAAATATGTACATCAGTATGTCAGGGATCTATAATTTCGTCAGCATGGGCACCCCTTTAGCTCCCTATCCCTGATGACGTTTTAGATAGTCTTTAAGGCCATCACCCCATAACCAACTCAGTAATGAGCCTCCCTGAACCCAGCGAAGTTGGTTCTCACACTACAGACACAATAGTCTTTTCCCCTTGGTGTAGTACCTTCCAGAACTAGTGTTCTACTGGCAGATCCTTAGAGAACCCAGAGTCACTTACAGACCAGGTTGAGACACTCAAGCAATATGGACAGACACACATGGTTCATATATGCAATGTATAAAATTCAAGTACATACATATGTATATATGTACTATGAGGATATGTATCTGATGGCTAATCTCAGCGCATGTCATTTTAATTTCTGTTACCTCAGGGACTTGTTCTTTTGTAGACAGGCAATGCCAGATGCCTTGAGGCAGACCTCTCAAAAAGTCCTTCTATTTTTGTCTTATTCTTTCCTATGTTGGCCATGTTCAACCCCTCCTTCTGTCCTCTGAGAACTATAGAGGCTAGCCCTTTGCTGGGTTGGAAATTCATTTTATAACTGCCTTCACTGTACCAGTACTGTACTGACTCAGGCCTCCCACATCCAGCCTTATCCCCTGTTTCCTTTAGAATAACATCAACTTTTAGAGGTCATGAAGAGGCCATTTTAGGGTTATGGAATGAGGGGCGAAGCTTCAAGGAAAGTACCTTCTTGGGAATATCATGATAACATAAACTTTTTTTTTGGTAATGCTATTAAGTACTTAGTAATACAACTATAAGGCAAAAGAGGTTTTGCTGTTCAATGAAAGTAAGCAACAGAATACAATGGAACAAGCACTACCTTTGGACTCTTAAGACTTGAGTAAAACTCCGCCTCTGAAGCTTCATACTTGTATGACCTCAGGCAACTCAGTTTCTTCATCTGTAAAACAAGAGGTTTGGATGACAGCTGAAGCATCATGCTTTAAATCCATGATCTGTGGAAATGCCAAAAACCCCAGCAAGGCCCAATTCTAGGAGGGAAAATTCAGGATGATTTAGAAAATAATATTCTATTCAAGTCTGAGATAAAATCAAAATAAGATTAAGCAACTATTGAAAGTAAAGATCAGTAAGATAACTAGATGATTACATTTTTGAAAATCCTGCTCTCATACTATGTACTTGATTCTTAAAAATGATAAATTCATATATATATATATATATATATATATATATATATAAAATAAAATTGTATTTGTGCTTAGCTATTTGACAGCTACCATTATAATAAAAAGGCATATTTTTATGGAAAAAGCATACTGACCTTTTGGCTCAGTAACCTTGCCTATGAGAAATCTGGCTATGCAAACCATAAGGCCATTACTCAGTTTTAGCTATAGCACATAGCAGGAAATAAAAGAGATTAACAACAGCACATGTCGTCTAATTTTGTTGACAAATTTTTGGTGAAAAATGGAATACAGGAGTAAAATATAATTTTGTTTAAGATTTTGTTTAAGTCTCTTTAAAATTGAAAAGAGGGGCAGCTAGGTGGCGCAGTGGATAGAGCACTGGTCTTGAAGTCGGGAGGACCTGAGTTCAAATGTGGCCTCAGACCAAACACTTGACACTTACTAGCTATGTGACCCTGGGCAAGTCATTTAACTCCAATTGCCTAAAAAAATAAATAAATAAAAATAAAAATTTAAAATAAAATTAAAAAGAAACTTTGAATATAATAATCTGTGTTGATTAGAAATAATCATTTTCTTTTGTACCTTAGTACCTTTTAAGTTTTTCAAGTGTTCTCCTAATAGTTTTTCTTTATCATGCATGGACATGTTTTGTCCCCACTCCCTTGCCTTGACCAAGTCAGCTCACAATTAAGTTTTTCTAAAGATTAATGCCTAAAGAATGTGTTGTTAAGTTGTTAGTGGGAGTAATGAACATAGGAAGTTGAATCTGTTACAGCAACTAATGATCCTCAGCAAGATGTCATCTAAAGTCTTGTCTTTTTGTAGCCATAACACTACTTTACCTTTTAATTGTGAATTGACTGCTAATTTCAGAAAATTTTCCTCTGCATGCTTCCATACTCTTTGCATTAATTTATCAAGCATAAATGTATTTATTTGTTAAGATTGTATGAAAATGGGACCTGTCCAATGTGTGGGTTTGTTTTACTTGACTATACTTATTTGCCTTTATGGATCAAACATAAAAAGGCTTTTATTTGGAACAATTTAGAAGGGCTTTAATTTGGGGAGGGGAGAGTTGGAACAGAATGGAAGAAAATGATAGCAATAGTAAAAAACTGTAAGAAAAGAATGTTTTTAAAAATCTTTAAAAACATACTGAAGAAAGCAGGAGAAAATTCAAAAGGGGAGACAGACAAACAGGGCAGTATTGGAACTGTCATGTTACAGTTGAAATCCATCCAAAAACTCAAAGTTGCAACAAAAAAAAAAGAAATCTATCCAAAAACCAAGATGTACTTAGTAGAGTCCAATGTAGGCCCTTTTTCCTGTTCTTCATATAGAACGGTGTGCTTATTGATATTTGATAAGTTTATAACAATAAAAAAGAAAATTTAAACAAAAAGTGCTCCTGATTTGGGGGAGGGATATGGGAGAGGGACCTTTTCCCTTG
>NW_020954588.1:6540562-6540632 GCF_900497805.2 Vombatus ursinus
TTTTAATAGTGGTATAACATGTGCTCAGTAGTTAGAATTGAAGAATTGAAGAAAGTTAGGATGTCAGTCT
>NW_020954588.1:6540670-6545080 GCF_900497805.2 Vombatus ursinus
CTCCTTTTTTTTTTCCTTAATAAAACCACAGAAATCATTGTTCATATACAATTTGGCAAACCAAATTTCTTATGACATGTAATTTGCACTCATCTGTTTTTTTAAAATCATTTATCTACTTAGTATTTGCATTTAATTTTGTTTTTTACTTTTCAATATAGACATCTCCCTGGTATTAACACTGCCTCACCCCTGCAAATTCTTGATTCCTAGCTATGCATTTTGATTCTCCAACTAGATTGTAAGCTGCTTGAGACAGGTTAGGTCTGCTCATTTTATATATTACCCACAGTGTCTTCTGCATAGTGGTTCAATGAATGTTGATTGGTATAAGCAAGCAACAAAAAAACTTTTAGACCTTATTGTTTATTTAACTTGGCTTTAATTTTATATTGGTTTTAGAATTGATTTCTTTTTTTTCTAGCTTAGTGATATTAGCATTTGGAAGGGAAGGTATCTCTCCTGTTATTCTGTTTATACTAGTATTTTATTCTGTTATACTAATATTGTTACTTTTAGCTTTTATTTAAAATTATTTTACCCTCAAATATGTATTATTTTATTTCTCATCTAGGGCAACTGAGCCATTAGAGTCATACTGGTTCATCTGTATTAGCATCATCATTTAAGTTGATAAGTTAAAGTCTTTAAAATAGTAGAATAGTATAGACTACTCATATAACTTGGTTACTACTTAAAACTGTACTCGCATGTTATTTTTATGTGACATGTTTTTATGTTTTGTCATTAAAGGAAGACTAATAAATGTACTTTTTGTTTATTTCAGGGTAAAGTTCATCTGGAATTAAAACTGAATGAACTCATCACTGATAATGGATCTGTGTGCCAGCAGCTTGTAGTACAGTAAGAATTGTTCTTTTACAAAGAAAAAAACAACAACAACAAACCATAAATACTTAAACTTTTATTGTTTATTGAATCTTATATCTATTAGCTTTTAATTTTTGTTATTTAGAGAGACAGCTTGGTTTTGTGGTTCGGGTGATAGACCTGAAATCAATAAAGTCTGAATTCATATCCTGCCTCACACCTGTGCTACGTGTGTGACCCTAGACAAATCACCTACTCTCTCTCAGGCTAAATTTCCTAATCTATAAAATGGAGATGACAAACAATTGCTACCTTATAAGGTTGTTGGGAGGATGAAGTGTATAAAGCATTTTGCAACCTTAAAACACGTTATAAACATTAGTTTTTATTGTTGTTGTGGTCATTACTATTGTTATTATTAGGTATTTCAAGATCTTTGGAATATCTTTAATGCTTTATTTTCTCACCCAAAATTGAATTCCAGTTTGTTTTGCGCTGCTAGTCTTTATAGGACATAGGTTATTAGTTAGATGTGTTTGCCAGCAAACTGTTCAGTTGGTTATCAGCTACCTTAGAAGTTTTCTAAAAAGATTTTGTTTTTTCCTATGATAATTGTACTCCTTTATGATCTTGTAGAAGGGACAGCTAATGTAGGAAGGAATATAGAGTGAGGGCTCCATAAAAGCATAAGGGATGCTCTTAGAGATGAAAATTACATTTTAATCTTTTCTTGAGAGAGGCAGCATGGTATGGTGCCAAGGGGTTGGATTGGAAATAACAGTTTGATTCAACATAGGCTTTAGGGATATTAATATGAAAAACAGCATAGACCCTGACCCAAACAAATTCATCATCTTTAAGCCTAGCATTGAGTCCCAGCTTTATTACTCACATGAAATGTAACCATCTCTAAGACCCTTAAAGTTCAAGAGTGATTCTGAGAAAAACACTGTGAACTAGAAAGCACTGTGTAAAGATGAGGAACTGGGCAACACAGTGGCTAGAGTGGTAGGCTTGATGACTGGATGACCTGAGTTCAAATTTAGCTTCAAATGTTTACTAGTTATGTGACCCTGGGAAAGTCACTAACCTCTCTTTTCCTATTTCCTCATCTGTAAAATGGGCTAAGTATAGCACCTACCTCCCAGGGTTGTTATGAGGATCAAGTTAGCTGTTTATTGGCATTTCAGTCATACATTTTTATAAATGTTAAATTTGTAAAATCTGCTTCTTTTTAGTTTTAAGTCTAATTTTGGGGGAAGGAGTGTCTCAGTAATAACTTAAAGAGCATAGATTGACTGTTAGACACCATAAAATGAGACTATAACTTGAACTTTCAAATTCTTTTTTTAAGATACATTTAAAAAAAATTAAAAAGCATTTATTTTCTCTCCCAAGCTTCCTCTGTGAAAGAAAAAAGAAAAACAAAACTCTTAACAAATGTATACAAATATTAACAAATATATATCAAGCAAAGCAGATTCTTCTATAGGCCACATCCAAAGGATTTTCACATTCTTACATGAAGCGAATATTTGGTAAATCTGTTGTTGGGGACATATACATAAATGACTTACTAGACTTCTCCTATGTATCAGGCGCTGAATATACATAAACAAAAATAAAATGGCCCCAGCCCTTAAGAAGCTTCTGTCAAGGGAGACATGTATCTGAGTAGAGTACATGCAAGATAACTACAAGATGATTTGGGGTGGTAGGAGGGTCCTAGCAGTTGGGAGAATCCCAGCATCTGGGAACAGTGTTTTGAAGGAAAAAAGGGATTCTCACAGGTGAGGTGGGAGTGCATTCCAGGCATGGGCAAAAGTCTGTGCAAAGTCCCCCAGCTGGACATGGGGTGTCATTAGTGATGAATAGCAAGGTCATTGTGGCTTGACTGTAGTGCTAGTGCAGGGAGGGGAGGAATGGATGAAAGGGTGGAAAGGTAGGCAAGGGCCGGGTCACGGAAGGCTTTAAAAGCTCAGCAGAGAATTCCTGGCAAAATAGCTTCCTGAGCCGGAGGCAAACTGCCAAGTTCTCACCTCCCTACTCCCGCCAAACTTTAGTATAATGATTAGGAAATCTGTCTGATGAGAAACTACTAGAAGTGACTTCTTCCACTCCAGGATGGCAAAATTTTGAGCCAGGAGCCCATGGGCAGTAAGAAAGGGGATTTCTGCGGCAGAGAAGGTACCAGCACAACCAGGGCCATAAAGTGTGTGTCCAAGTAACAGTAATAGGGAGGTATGGAAGGGAAGAGGTTTGGGGTTTTTTGTTGTTTTTTTTTTGGAAGGGGGACGCATAATAAGTTCTGTTTTGTACATATTGAGTTTCAGATGTCTAGGGAACATCTAATTTGAGATACCCAAAAGGCAGTTGGTGATATAGAACTCAGCTAGGGAAAGAAATTAGGGCTAGATATGGAACTATGCCCAAAAGGCTATAAAGCTGTGCATACCTAATCTTTGACCCAGCAATAATACTTCTAGGGCTGTATTCCAAAGAGATCATAAAAATGAGGAAAGGACTCACATGTACAAAAATATTTATAGCAGCTTCTTGCAGTGGCAAAGAATTGGAAATTGAGGGGCTGCCCATCAGCTGTCCAAGTCCAAGAAGACTGTGTCCAGAGGTACCAAGACTCCTCTGAGAAAGCCCCAGGTGATCAGAACTTCCCCACAAAGGATCTTGGAAGCCCTAGGGAGGTAACAGCCAGTAGTACTAAGGAGCTTAGTACCACAGTGCAGGCTCAGGACCTCTGAGGTATCTAGCTCTTTGTCTTAAGATGCTAGAAAGTGCCCTGAGGATCCAGCATTTGGAACCTCAAAAATCTAGCAAGTAGAGATTAGTGCAGTAAAGAGATGCTATAAACGTGTGTGTGCATATAGATTCTTTTCCTATCTCTTTGATCTCTTTAGGGTAAAGATCTAGTGAACATAGTTCTGAATTGCTTTCCAGAATGGTGAAACCAATTTACAGTTCCACCAACTGGGTACCATTGTTCCTGTCTTCCTGCAGCCTCCTCAAAAGGGCCATTTTCCTTTTTGCCATCTTTGCCAATCTGATAAGTACAAAGTGAAACCTCATTTGTTTTCATTTGTATTCCTCTCAATGATTTATAGTATTATTTTCATACTACTGTTGTTTTTTTATTTTTTTCCCTTGGAAACTTGCATATTCATATCCTTTTGCCATTTATTTATTGGGAAAAGCATAGACAAACTTCTTGAAAAAGTTGTCTTTATTCCATTCCTCCCATCCTTCCCTCACACCCTTATAACAGGACCTTTGCCCCCCCTACTTTACTGAAGCCTTTATCAGAGATCATCAGTGACCTCCTAATTGCCATACCCATTGATCTTTTTTCTGTCATCTTCCTCATTGGCCTCGCTCTTAGCATTTATCACTTGACTAACCATCCTTTTTCCCCTCATCCTAGATTTCCTGTGTTCCTTTGCCTTTAGGAGTGCCATGCTCTTCTGATATTATTGCTACTTGGGTATTTTCCTAGGGATCTGTCCTGGGCCCTCTTTTCTTCTCTTCTCTTCTCTTCTCTTCTCTTCTCTTCTCTTCTCTTCTCTT
>NW_020954588.1:6545090-6548211 GCF_900497805.2 Vombatus ursinus
CTTTGATCTGCATTCAGACTCCATAGTTCTTTCTCTGGATATGGACAGCATTTTCCATCATGAGACTTTTGGAGTTATCTTAGATCCTTGCATTGCTGAGAAGGGTTAAGTCTATTATAGTTGATCATCATACAGTGTTGCTGTTATTGTGTACAGTGTTCTCCTGGTTCTGCTCACTTCAACATCAGTCCATACAAGTCTTTCCAGGTTTTTCGGAAGTCTGCCTGCTCATCATTTCTTATGGAACAATAGTATTCTATTAGATTCATATACTCTAACTAGTTCAGCCATTCCCCAGGTGATGGGCATCCCCTCAATTTCCAAGTCTTTGCCACTGCAAAAAGCTGCTATAAATATTTTTGTACATGTGAATCCTTTCCCCATTTTTATGATCTCTTTGAGATACAGCCCTAGAAGTGTTATTGCGGGGTCAAAGCTGTATAGCCCTTTGGGCATAGTTCCATATCTAGCCCTAATTTCTTTCCCTAGCTGAGTTCTATATCACCAACTGCCTTTTGAGCATCTCAAATTAGATGTTTCCTAGACATCTGAAACTCAATATGTACAAAACAGAACTTACCACATGCGCCCCCCACCGCCGCCCACCCCCTTGCTCCAAAAAACAAACCTCTTCCCTTCCAAACCTCCCTATTACTGTTAAGAACACCATTGTTCTCCCAGTCATCCTGGCTTGCAGCCTTGGTGTCATCCTCAACTGCTTACTCATACTCACCTCACTTATCCAATCCTGTTGAGTTTTGATGTTTCTACTTTGACAGTTTATAACTCTGGTATATGTTCCTTTTTCTCCACCTTTGTCACCTCACTGCTGGACTTTGAAATAGGCTTCTGGTTGATCTCCTATCTCTGACGTGTAAACCAGCCTCAACTCAGCTGCCAAAATGATTTTCCTAAGGCATAGGCCTGACCCTGTGAACTCCTTACTCAGCAAGTTCTGATGGATCCACATTACCTGCATGATCAAATATGAAATGCTCTCTTTGCCATTTAAAGCCTGTTAAAACATAGTCCCTTTCTATTTCCGTTCCTCTTTGAATACCTCACTTCTGTATGGGTACTCTGCAGTTCAGCTATGCAGACCTGTGTGTAGTTCTTTGCACACAGCACTCCTTTTGAAACTGAGTGGTGCAATAGATAGAGCATTTGGGCCTGGAGCTGGGAAGACCTGGAGTTGAAATCCAGCCTCAGATACTTACTAACTCTGTCAGCCTGGGCAGGTCATTTTACCTCTCTTTGCCTCAGTTTCCTCAACTATAAAATGGGGATGATAATAATAGCGCCTACTTCACAGGATTATTTTGAGAATCAAGTGAGATAAGATTTGTAAAGTGCTCAGCCACGGCCTGGCACATGATAGACCCTTAACAAATGCTTCCTCCCTTCCCTTCTCTCAACTCCATGCCTCCTCACTGCCTGTCTGCTGTATCTGGAATACTTTGCCCCTTCACCTCACTTTCCTTCCATGCTTCCTTGGCCTTCTTTAAGACTCAGTTTAAATCCCACCTTGTACACAGAGAGATGCCTTTCTGGGTAACCCTTATCACTCGTGCCTTCCCTGTGAAATTACCCTCCATGTATACCGAGTATCTCTTGTATGTACATAGTTGCTCACGTATTGTCTTCCCCCCTTAGAATGTGAGGGCAAAGACTCTATTTTTGCCTTTCTTTCTCTCCCTGACACGTAGTGTTTGTGTCTCACACATGATAAGTGCTTGATAAATATTTGTTGACTGACCTAATATCCCCTTCCTTCACTCTTCATTTCTTTATGTCATCTTTGGGGTGGTCATTCTTCAGGCTTTTGTCTATGTCCTTTTTCCGTTGTATCCTTAGAAATCTCATTTGCTCTCACAGCTTCCACTGCCGCTACTGTGTGCTCGTCACATCCAAATCTGAGGGGCTGAACTGCAGACCCTCTTCTTTGTCTGTGGAATGTACTTGCTGCCTCATTTAACCCATCCTGACACTGCTCTTATTTTTCCCCTTTATACCCTTCCCCTTCCCCCTCCTCAAAAAAAAAAATTCCTCCACTTTCTGACTTGATTAGTTTTGGTTAATGAGTTTCTGTCGCTCCAGTTTCTCATATTCAAAGCCTTGTTGTTGTTTTTTCACTCATTTCTCATATGCATCCAGTTACTAAATCCTGTGGTTTTTACCCCAGGAATAATTTTCGTCTGTCCTGCTTCCAAACCCTGCCTATAACCCCCATCCTAGTCCTTAATTCCCACTATCACTTACCTTGACTAGTACAGTAGCCTCACAGGTCTTCTAGCCTTCCTTCTCTCCTCCCTCCATTCCATCCGTAACTCTGTAGCCAAAACCAGTTTTTCTTTGTGTATTTATCTGCTCCAGCAAAGCTGTTGTAGGTCTTATGAAGTCGAGACGACTTCAAGTATAGCCAGCAACATACTGCCTCATTTTCTAAGGATTGACCCAGCTGAGTTTCGAAGGACTCATCACCAAGTTAGAAGCAGGGTGGTGAATTTTTTGGTCACAGCAACTGATGAAGGCTGTCTACTGTGGTGCAGTAGCTCATTAGTGGACCCCTTGCTGACAAAAGCCCAGATCCTTGAGCTGTAGACCTGGCTTTGTCGTTCACTGTTCAGAAGGCTTCACTGGATCCTTAACTGCCTTCTGAGTAAAGTTCAGACCCTTTAGCCTAGCATTTGAGGCCCCCCCCCACCCCCCACCCCTTGTGGCACTACCCTACCTTTTCAGCCTTACCTAATTCTCTTCCCCTCTCCTTGTTCACTGACCCAGGCAACCTAGACTGTTCACCCCTCCTATGTATGCCTCATCTCTTTTTTCTTTGTTCTTACTATTCCCTTTGCATGAAATGCCTCATTCCTTCTCTCTCTTGCACCCTTTATTGCCTTATTGAATTCCTACCCATTCTTTGAAGTCCAGCTCAGAGGCCACCTGATCCTCCCACAGCACTTTATTTATGTCTTTTGTGTGCTTGTGAATTATTTTGTTTTATAAAGACTCTTTTTTTTAATACGTTCCAAATCTCCCTATTAGAAGATAAGCTCTGTGAAAATAGAAACTAGGCTGCATTTTCTTTCTTTCTTTCTTTCTTTCTTTCTTTCTTTCTTTCTTT
>NW_020954588.1:6548323-6567402 GCF_900497805.2 Vombatus ursinus
GCAAGGCAGTCGGGTTAAGGGACTTTCCCAGGGTCACACAGCTAGTAAGTGTCAAGTATCTGAGACTGGATTTGAACTCAGATCCTCCTGACTCCCAGGCTGGTGCTGTGTCCATTGCACTACCCAGCTGCCCCAGGCTGCATTTTCTAAACTTTATTTCTCCCCTGGAATTTGCATAGAAGTGCTTAGTGGAAAGATGTTGGACTGAACAACAAACCAACACTTATTAAACACTGTGTGCAGGGTACTGAGTGAAGTCCTTAAGACAATGAAACACAGCAGTCTCTGCCCCGAGGGAACACGCCCATAAATAACTAGAATAAGACATGGCCGTGTAGAAATACAATTCCCACATGCACTTGTGCGCGTGTGCACGCGCACAAACACACACACACACACACACACCCCATCAGGCAGTGCTGTGAGACATTCCCAGTGGAGGAATCTCTTCTAATTGGGGATCAAGGAGAGTTTCATAGAAGAGGCAGTTCTTGAACTAGGGCAACTATTATTACTACAAGCTAGCACACATACATACATATGCATGTGTGTGTGTGTGTGTGTGTGTGTGTGTGTGTGTGTGTACTTCACTAAGAACCCATTATGCAAAACAAGCCATGCCCCTCCCACAGAGAATGCATTGTTGTGGGGAGAAATTTCAAAAGGATAGAAGGATAGAAACGTCTCACATATAAAAAACAGATGTTCTTATAAAAATATAATGAAGTATATGCATGTATGTTATATATAGAATATACACATCCAGATTTAAGATTTGCAAAGTACTTTACAAATATTTTCTCATTTTATCCTGACATCAACCCTGGGAGATTGGTGCTTTTATTGTCCCCATTTTACAAATGAGGAAACTAAGGGAACCAGGGATTAAGTGGTTTGCCTGGAGTAACATAGCTAGTAAGTATCTAAGGCTAGATTTGAACTCGGGTCTTCCTGACTGCAAGCATCTTACTCTATCCACAGCACTACATGGTTTCCTAGCTTGAAGGAAAAGAAAGATTTCCCTTGGCAGAGATATATGGTGGGTTTGTTCCACATTGGAGGATGATATGTGCATATACAAGGTCAAGACGGAGGGAAGAGATACGACTGGGGAACGTGGTGCTTTTTTGCTGGAGCCTGAATGAGGGCTGTACCTATTAGATAATATGCTCCTTGAGGACAGGGACTATCTTTCTTTTTGTTCATTGCACAGTGCCTGGCACACAGTGAGCACTTCATAAAGGTTCAGTGGGTAGATTGGATAAGGGGGAGGATATATATGATAAGACTGAAGACATTGGCCAGCCCCAGTGTATGGGAGGCCTTGGAGCTCAGCTATAGGATTTAGCATTTATCTCGTGAGCTGTGAGGAACTACTGTCATTTTTTTTTTGAGCAAAGCAGTGATACAGTCAGAGTTCTGTCTACTTGATTTTTAAAATGTCTTTGGGAGAAGTGAAAAGTTTTCCCCTATTGGAATAGGGAAAGATTGGCAACAGTAAGACTGGTGAGGAGGCCATGACGGTAGTGAGGAGGCTAGTAGGTAACTCTTTAAGTTCACCTTTTTCCTTTTTAACACAGATTGTGTGCTTCATTTTTGAGGAGGCAGAGATGAAACTGGAGTCAGATTTAGTTCTCATGAATTGTCAGGTAGGATTGGATAATGAATGTCTGAGAGAATCCGGAGGCTTTTCGGGGTTTCCATACATTTTGTTTGGCCAGGATGACTTCTGACCAAATTATAAACTGATAAATTTACACCTCCCCTACCCCTCAAAATGTGCTTAGTCAGCTATATCATCTAGCACTGTCTCACTGGAAGCCATGGAGTAGAGAATTAGGAAGGCAAGTCTAGCAGGCCCTTCTGGCTTTACGAAGAACCCACCATGCAAAACAAGCCCATGCCCCTCCCACAGAGAATGCACTGTTGTGGGGAGAAATTTCAAAATAATTTGGAAGGATAGAAATATCTCACATGTAAGGAACAGATGTTCTTGTAAAAATATAATGAGAAGTGAAACTTGGTTCCAGACAAAAGTATGTATGTTGATAATCCTAAATCTATCTCTCTTTTGAAAATTTAATAGTTATAATAACAGAAACTCTGCTTTATAAAATAAATTAGGTTGGTGGTATTTTATCTAGATTTGTGATTTGTAATTTCTCATTCTGGTTACTTTTTAAGATCTTCACACCCTTAAGAAAATTGATTTTGCCTAAACAACTTATATGTTGGGTTGAGTATAGGCAGGCACATCATTGAAGACTATGAAGTGCCTTCTTCTTTTCGTTACTCACAAAATTCCACAAAGGCTTCAGTTGTTTATGATACATATTACTTTCCCTCACCCACCCCCTCCCAATTTTAAGATAGAAGGGGACTAGAGATCATCTGTTCCAAGAAAGACCAGAATGATGAAGTGACCAAGACCTCAGGACTAGTAGGTTTAAAGCTTCAAATCCAGGTCTTTTGACTTCACGTTGTGATCTTTTTTGCCTTTGTGTATACTTTGAAAAGAGAAAAATAATTTCAGAAATAAACTGTACACCTAAGTAAAATACTGTGCTTTAGCCATTAACAATGTCTTACTTGATCATATGTATAGTTGTTCAGTCATTTCAGTCGTGTCCAACTCTCCATGACCCCCTTTGGAGTTCTCTTGGCAAAGATACTGGAGTGGTTTGCCATTTCCTTCTCCAGCTCATCTTACAGATGAGGAAGCTGAGGCAAACAGGGTTAATCGACTTGCCCAGGGGCACACAACTAGTGTCTGAGGCCAGATTTGACCTCAGGAAGATGAATGTTCCTGACTCTAGGCCCAGCACTCTATCCACTGCACCAACTGCAGCCCCAGTATTGTTACCCTTGTTTCCCAATGAAATGAGAATAACAATGGCAGTAACATCACATCTGATCTTATAGACCAAGGTGATATTAAGTGTAGTAGGTTCTGGGGCTTTATAAAGTCAGCAACTCAGACCTCTGCATATTACTTGTTCGGCCTTTTCATAGGAAGATGTTATTGCTCGTAACAAGCCAATAAGAAGAGAAAGACAAAAGGAGTGTTTTTATATAAAATTTGGAAAATAATATTCTAGAAGAGAGAAGGAAGGACAATATTGTCACTATGCTAATTGTAATATGCCCAGCCTAAGCAGAAAAAAAGTTTTTGTTAGTACAGAACCTACATACCTTACATTTGTATATACTATTTTTCTCTTAGTTAACATTGTTCCATGTCTATTTACAAAAAGTATCTATGCAGAAAGGTTAGTTTATATCAAATTCATTTGAAATGGTAATTGTATGCCTTTTTCTTATTTTCTAATTCATAAATTATAGATTATGGAATATCAGAATTGGAAGGTACTGTAAATACCACAGTCAGTCCCCTTCATTTTCTAGATAAGAAAACAGTTTTAGATCATGAATAACCATATACTTTCAGAATATTCTTATTGTCTCCGTGTGGTGCAATAGAAAGCCTAAAAATAAGATAGCATACTCTGAGGGAGTGGAAGAAGTCCTCTTGTGTCTTTATTCTTTGTAATGAGTTCCCCTTCTACAGATGTCACCTGAAGTGGTCCAGAACAAGGCTATTGACTGCTGCTGGTTTCTTGCCATTCCACTACCATTACTCTTTGCATTCTTTCACACCTGGATGTTTCCCCCAACTCTGCCTTGCCATTATCATTACTTGTTGGTTTTATACCCTACTTAATATATTCCTCCAAATCTACACAGTGCCTGCAACTGTGTCATCAATAAGATTTGTGCTAAGATAACGTTTTTCAGAGGAGATAAATGTCTTCCTATTATAAAATTGGAAACTTGGGTTATATAAGCAAGAGTATTTCCAAAGTTGAAAGACAAGAATTACAATATGTGTTTTTGTAGCTGCGATGTGCTATTTCTTATTTATAGTATCCCATTTCCAGCTAGAATTCTTATATCCCATTTTTTGATCTGTAATTTGGGATTGAGTTGTTGTTCCTATAAGGAATTGTTTCTTTGTGTCCTAGTAATGCTTTGGGTGAACCGGTTATCAATGTGGTGCCTGCAGTACACTATGTTCATGCAGTGATGCTGTCTATTCCTCCCTTATGGGCCTTCCCTTCCCATACAACTTTTGTCTGTGCCCTATGCACCCCTACTTCCTGCCCCCCGCACCTTCAGATATTGGCAAAATGTAATTCAGGAGTAACAAACAAGAGCAGAGACTGAAACTTCATGCCTATGTATCATGAATGCTTTTTTTTAAAGTGAGCCTTGGGAGGCGTTGAATATGGTCAATAAGCAATATCACAAAAAATGAATTGGTTATAGTTTAAAAAACAGGAAATGACTGCTTACTGATGTGGGAGTCATTTCTGAATTGTCTATCTGTACAGTCAGATCATAACTAACTCATTAGAGCAAAGTTCAAAATCAGGACCAAAAGGGATAAAAATGAAAAGACAAGATGGTAAGCAATTGAGATAGCAACCACCTGACCTGTTTAAACAAGTACTGTTGATACTAGAAACAGTGAGAAAGGAAATGGTGGTTTCTTAAGCTATATTTCTTACCAGTTTTCATTAAAATCTGAAATGTTTTCAAAAGACTCTAAGTAGTAAACTTTCTTACATGATACCTAACCATAAACCTCTTAGTTCTAGCAAATACACCTAAGCATGTAAAACTTTGAATCTTTCAGTGTGAAACAAATGGAGTCATTTTCAGCTTTCTTCTGGGTTGTGGTGTGTTTTTGTTTTCTTGTAATTCAAAGTATTGTGTATTTATAGATGTTCACTAAATGAATTGTGAAGAAAGATGTATGAAAATATAAATGGAAAAATATTCATCCTAAAAACAAGCCAGTGATTTAATAGTACATATGTGTATACTTGCCTATGTAGTGTTTGGTTGTTTGGCAGGAAATGAGGGCTTGCCTGACATCTTTCTTTTCATTGTTGGAGGGGGAGCAAGGAAGGAGACTTGTGATTTCATTCTAGGCATATTCCCAGCAACTTAGAGCCTTTAAGAGTTGTTTGGGGCACGGAGTGTGCAGTAATTTGTATTAGGTCAAAGCTAGTAGGTATCAGAGGCAGGTCCTGACTTCTAAGCCTCGTCTCCATCCGCTGGTTACTCTTCTGTCTTATCATCTGTAATGATAGAATCCAGAATAGGCAGATTGATCAAAACAGTACAGGAAAGAAGTTAGCCCAAATCTTATTAAAGTCTAGGTCAGGGAGCTCCCCATATGTTGTGCTTGTAATTTTTGTGTTCTCCTTACAAAAATAGATTTATTCAGTTAAATCTATGACTTGTGTCATAATTCATTGACTTCTATTAATTTATAATAGGTGATGATTATTCTCAGATATTACCCCTCCCAAATTGGAATTGTGTTATGAAACTAATCAAAACAAAGGTGCCCAGAAGCTCACGTCATTTGCTGCATTAAAATATATTAATCATACGCTCTTAGATTTGGTCGTTGGTAACCTTAGAGTTATCCATATCTGGTACAGCCTGTATCTGAAACATAAATCTGGTCTTCAATAATTTACAGCTGATCCAGGAATTAGCAATTAGAATGTTTTCTGCATGGACATTTATTTGCTACTTAATTTTTTTCTTTTTAAGAAAAAGGAATTCTGGGGCAGCTAGGTGGCACAGTGGATAGAGCACCGGCCCTGGAGTCAGGAGAACCTGAGTTCAAATCCTGCCTCAGACACATAACACTCACTAGCTGTGTGATTCTGGGCAAGTCACTTAACCCCAATTGCCTCACCAAAAAAAGAAAGAAAGAAAAAGGAATTCTTTGTATGGAGTTTATTTCCCTCTTTTTTTCTTAGGCAATGTGATTTTAGAAATAATAATTTGCATTTCTTTCTTTCTTTTTTTTTTTTTGCGCTAGGAAGTGGGGTTAAGTGACTTGCCCAGGGTCACACAGCTAGTAAGTGTCAAGTGTCTGAGGCCAGATTTGAACTCAGGTCCTCCTGTCTCCAAGGCTGGGACTCTATCCACTGCACCACCTAGCTGCCCCTATAATTTGCATTTCTATTTCATTTAACATATATTATCATTGGATCAAGTGAAAAGAAGTTACGTGTTTTCTTGATTTTCTAGTTAGGAAAACTAAGATTCACAGAGTTCTGTTTAGAGACTGTCTGACTCAAAAAGAAATAAAAAGAAACAAGTTTATGGGGTTTTTTTTGGTTATTCTTGGGGTTTTTTTTTGCCACTGCCTGAGGTAGAGAAACTAAAACTTGGGGCTCAGGTATTTAGTGACATAAAAGTAAACAAATTACAAAGTAGTGCCCATTAGATTTAAAGCATTAGGGAAAAAGGTATGTCCTACCCAGATACTTGTAATGTCATGCTGTGGTTTGATTTATAGATTAGAAAGACAATTTATTCCCCCAGGAAAAATGTCATGACATAATATTTCAGATAAGTGTGTATATGTAAAATTATGCTACTCACTAAGTTAAGTAGATCTATAAAACACTTGTAAAAAAGATCTTTTATGTTTCTTATTTCTTGATTTTCTAATGAAGTATAGTGGATAGAGCCCAGGCCTTGGAAGATCTGGGTTAAAATCCTGCCTCTGGCACTCAGTTATTTGCCCCTGTGTCCCACTCCCGTCTCCCAACTCAGTTACCCTCTGTGTGCCTCAAACACCTTCCTGGGCCTGCTCTACTGAGTCTGAGGTTGTGATCTGCCTTGGTAAAGGGAGCCCCCATACTGTGAATTCCCCACACTGAATAAATCACTGGTTCTTCCTGTATTTTTAGAATTTTAAAATGACCATCATATTATCTTGTTATTTCATAATTTCATCTCACTAATGTTAAAATCAAGGAAGAGAACACAATTTATTTAAATTTTTCTGCCTAGCAAAATAAAAACATTTAAAAAATATTTTTCTGTTTAGCATTTTCAGTTTATGGTACATTCTCTGAAAATCTCCATTCTATATACACTACATTTCTCTCATAGTAGACTTGAAAAAGACCTAGAATGATGGCATTCTAATGTTTTGATTTTGCCATTTAACTGTTACATCAAAATGGATTATCTGAAATCCTTCATATATTTGCATGAGAATGTAACTCTGTGTGTTGAGTATATACCATATAATTCATTATGTCTTCCTTAATTTGAGGTTAACCTGTGATAAATTTTGTTTTATGAGATTAACATAATATGATCAGACATTGCTGTGATTTCGCTCAGCGGAAGTGAGTGACATTTTAGGACTGACTGGTCAGGTAGCATAGAGTATTGGGAAGTTTTTTGAATCTGCAAAAGTTTAGAACTAAAGACTAGAACCCATTATCTGGGATTATGCTTGACTTCTTTTACTTCAGAAAATGTTTTTCATATTTTATTTTAGTGTCCCTTCAGCGGAGTATTATCCCACCTCTGTGGTGGATAAAGAGGAGTGAGAATATTTCCCCACTTAGTCTGCTTTTGGGGCAGCATCTTTCATCACAGACTACCCTATCCACACCCAGTATTCATTAAGAAATGCAGGCTCTCAGAAGTTGACCTCATGGATTCAGCAAGTTTTCAGAAAGATCTTGGTGGCAAGTCACTACTCTATAATTCACCAACTGTAATGATAAAACATTGTTTCTTAAGGTTGAAAATACTTTCTGCAAAAAAAAAAAAATGCAACCCCAACTGTTACCAAGGTACAAAATAAAAAATTTCATAATTGTGTGTGGTGATGCAAGATGTTATTTGGTTGAAAAGGTTATTTCTCATGCAAGCTTACCCACATATTTATGAATTAAAGGTTGAAACCACAGTTGTTTCCTTATATCTCATTCACACCTTGGTAAAGGATATGACGCTATATATTGGTTTGGCAGTTCACGCAATTTAAATGTGTGCTACTTGTTTTTTGTCTTTTTTTCTTTAAAAACGTCAGTGGGTTTGATATAGTGTCACACCACAAATGTCCCTGAATGTTTTTTTATTTGCAGCTTTTGTTTTTAAAAGACTTAAGAGTAGTGTATTGAATAATATTGAGGTCTGGATGCTCACTAATTGACATTTTTGGTACTTTCAGTGTAATGCAGTATGCAGCACATAGGATTTCTTTATAATCATTTGTTATAGTTATATCTTATGGAAACAATATATATAATCCAGGTACATGGTATACAAATAAAATACATAGCTGTAAACCTTTTGTGTATTAAAAAATAATATTTTCTCTCTTATCTTGATTTATGATTTGTCAGTTTTACAAAAATTATTTCTTTTCTTTTAGTATCAAAGCATGCCATGGATTGCCTCTCATAAATGGACAGAGCTGTGATCCTTATGCTACAGTTTCTCTTGTGGGACCTTCAAGGTAAGATTTTTTTTTTAAATATACGGTTCTTAAGTATGGAATTTTCTGGTTAGAAGATACAGAATTAGGTCACTAAGAGAAATTGTTAAATAGCTTAATAGTCTTTTACTAGAGACTTGAATAAATGAATACTTATTTTTAAAAATAACCCAAAGTGAATTCTTTTTTTTTTTTACCAGTCATACAACAAAGTCCAATTTTTCTAAAGAACAAAGGTGATTGCCATTTCAGATCTGTTAGACTGATCTTTGCAACAGCTCTGAGTATGTTAGTGATTTTATGCTAATTAAAGTGCTTTGAAGATTTGTGTTGGATCAAGTAGCCTACATTAAAATTTCACAGATACTGTACAGGTAGAATATTATTTTAATAAATGTTCCAGTTTATTTTACGAAGGTTTTTTCTATATTATCTACTTCAAAGTAACCCAGAACATAATACTAAGAGATGACTTTATTTCTGGTAAGCCTTATGCTTTGGCGGGTGGTGAATCTAGGCTCAACTGTAGACAAGCTGGAGTCCCAGATTTTTTTTATTTTTATATATATACATACACATATATATGTATATATGTGTGCATATATATGTGTGTGTATATATATACACATACATATATATACACATATATGTGTGCACATATATATGTATATATGTGTGCATATATATGTGTGTGTATATATATACACATACATATATATACACATATATGTGTGCACATATATATGTATATATATAGTTGAACTGACTTACTGAAAATGTCTCAGTTCAATGTTATGTGGAGGGTGGGAAGACATTTTTTTAAAAATCTGATATTTTTAAATTAATATTTGGGGGATGGGATAAATATATATTATATATATATATATATATATATATATATATATTTTTTAAATGTCTTCCCATCCTCTATATAACATTGAACTGAGACACTTTCAGTAAGTCAGTTAAACAAACATTTCTATACGAGACATTTCTCATATTTTCTTTGTAGCTATTTCCTCTTCCTAACTAACCACTTCCTCCTTTCTTATCTTGAAAGATTTTTCTCTAGAAGCTCAGAACATATACAAAGTAGATACTACTACTTAAAGTGTTTTTAGGGAAAAAAAACCACGATAATTAAATATATTTAAATTTTTTATTTTTTTATAGAAAATTTCTTTTTATAGGGTAATGTCAGCCCTCACCCACTCTGTGTAAATGAAAGTTTGTTCTACTTAAAATTTTGGAAACGTAGTCAGTCAAACATTTTTTAAAGTGCCTACTCCATGCCTTGGGGATACAAAGGCAGCCAAAAGACATCCCCTGCCCTCAAGGAGCACACAGTCTAAGGGAGAGGCAACATGGAAACAGTTATGTACAAACAGGCCATGTACAGGATAAATTGGAAATAATTACCAGGTCTTGCTAATAATGAAATTAAAGGAGGGGAGATGGAGACCAAAATAACACAAAGTAACAAATAGATTTTTGTATCTCATCTTCCTTTGCTAATGACTTAACAGCCACTGGTAAATATTTGTATGGCAAATGTATCTCTAAGGTCCCTGCATGGTATTATAATTTATGAGCCCATGAAGCACTCTTTAACTGAATAAAGTGCTTTATTATGTTCCTTACAGGTGTGTACCCTCATTTTACATAGTTAACTTCTTAAAAGCTGTGCATAAATTTAATTTCTGTAAGTCACAATTAAACTAAAAGAATTCAAAGGACATTTGCAGGAATTCCTTTTTCTAAAGGGAAAATTATTTCAATGCAGTTTATAATTATACTTATTAATATATTATTATCTTTATTAAATTCAGATTTGTATAATTACTTTTACTAATGCATTGAGCACACCTGCTTATATTGACTATAATGGGTATGTAGTAGTCCTGTGTAAAGGGGAAAAAATTCACGTTCACAAAATTACTACATAATTGCACATACAATGTTGCTTTACAAATGGAGTCACAGCTAGGTTCTTTTGAAGCTCTTTTAGTGGCAGTTTTTTTGGTACAAATCACTAACCACATGAAAAAAGACCAGGGGACAAAAAATCCAAAACTAAAAATGTTTTAAACCTAAATTGTATCTACTTAAATATAGCTATGTTTATTTAAAAATCTGCAAAGATACCACTAAGCTACCAAAGTAGATGTAATCCTGTAATACCAGCGTAATGGGCTTAAACGTATTTGAGTTTTCTTAATTTCCAATTTAGTAAAACTGACTTACATTTTGTTGATCTTTGCTTGCCAGACGTCATTTGATATATGTCACATTATAAAATTGTTTTGCTCTCACTTAGGTTGTACTTTAGCAGAGCTGACAGGTAACCAACCCATGCCTTGTCCTCAGTACCCTCTCATCAACATGGAGAGTGGCCCATCCATGCCTTCTCCATCAGTCACTCAGCTAGTATTTATGAAGTGCCTGCTATGTGCCAGGCCTTGTGCTGGGCAGTAAAGATAGAAATGCAGAGGAGATAATTCCTGCACGATTCCTGTCCGTGCACTTCCTGAGACCCCCGCCTCCCCGAGAGTCTACCCACCACACTGGAGAGTTTCCCTTAGTTATTTTAACAGTTTGTGGCTACCATTGCTGCTGTCTCTATCATGCTATCTACTAAAAAATTGGGCTAAAACTTGAACATAGATATAGTATGTAGACAGGGTAAGGGAATATCCCATCAATGCCGTCTTTACATTTGCCAGACTTACATATGGGTGCTCCGAGGCATTCTCATCTAACCTTTCATTTCACACACAAAGAAACCAAAGCCCAAAGATGTTAGATGACTTGCTTAAAGTCACAAAGGCAGCAAGTACCAAAGGCAGGATTTGAATCCATATCCTCTACTTTCACAGTGCTCTTTCCACTGTACCAAGCCACCTTTCTTTCACTCCTCATGAAGAAGTAATTTTTCTGTTCACAAATTACTTCAGGTAATATTTCTAACTTGCCAGAATGTAAGAATTTTTATTCTCATCCTGAGTTTCCCATTGACTTTAAAAGTCAAACAAAGGGTTCCCTGGTTGAAAATAGCATGTTTTATAATTGTGTATTTTTAAGTTCTACGAAGTTAAACTTTACCACATTGAAACAGGAATGACCAGAAGAAGACAAAAGTAAAGAAGAAAACAAGCAATCCACAGTTTAATGAAATATTTTATTTTGAGGTAGGTAACTTTTTTCTATATAACTACTCAGGTTGTTTGTTTTTAATATTGAGAATTGGTCTTAATAATATTTCACGCATTTAAGTTTCATAGGCTCTATTGTAAGGATAATTATCATTTTTAAGTAAGCAAAATTATATGGTCATTACTTATCATTAAATAAATTTTGTTTATAAAACGAAGTTATTCTGCTTCATTCATGCTCAGGATTAAACTTCAGTCAACAAACATGTATTAAGTGCCTCCTGTGTGTCAGACACTATGCTATGCATTGGACAAAAAATAGTCCATGCTCTCAAAGAGGTCACAGTCTAATGAGGGAGACAACATACACACTGGACTAATTGGAAACAATCAACAGAGGGAAGGCTTGAGGATTTAGGGGGGTTAAAGAGTGTCGCATTCTAAAAGCATTCTCTGCCATTCTTATGGAAAAGTAGAAAAATATAGGTTGGACAATAATACACGGTTTAGTGGTTTCAAAATTTGCTAAATAATTACAGAGAATATTCAGTAATTGTTCCATATTAATTTGGAAGGAGATTTCCAGGGGAGTGCACCAGGGATCTGGGCTGTTTAACATCTTTATAATTGGCTTGAATAGAGGCATAAAGCACATGCTTGCTGGATCTGCACATGACAGAAAGCTGGGAAGGGTAGCTTATATTCTGGATTACAGAAGCAGACTTGAAAGAGATCCTGACAGGCAAGAACATTGGACCGAATTAAATAGGATGAAAATTTGTAAGGGTAGATTTTTTTCAGAAGCCATTTATTACATGCCAGGCACTGTGCACAGGGGCTGGAGTTTCAAAACAAAAAATGAAAGTCTCTGCCTTCAGGGAGCTTATATTCTGTAGGGGAAGAGGAGGAATATTGTGTTCACAATAAATCAGTAACAAGACATATAAAAAGTAGTTTGGTGGTATTGGTTCTAGCACCTGGAGGAGCCAGGACAGGGTTTGTGTAGGACACGGTCTTTGAGGAAAGCTTCTCCCTCCTCCTCATTAAATGAACATCGATGTGTATTACAATAGCGTAGAAGCAGCATCAAAGTGGGAGGTTCTGATCCTAGCTGTGTCACTAATTGCCATATTGTCTTGAACTAGTCACACTTGGACTGTGTGGAATTCATTTTCTCCATCTGGAAAGTCGAGGGCGTTAGCCACAGTGATCTCTAAAGATCCTTCTGTCCTCCTCTTGTGTAGTTTCAATAATAAGCTTTTTTAGCTGTCATGGGTCTCTCATAACCTTTGTATTCCCATCATCTCTAGTGCACTGCCTTGCACATAGTAGAGGCAGCAGAAGTTTTTCATTGAATGGAAGAAGCCTGTTGTAGTAGGGAGTGCCGGACTAGGAGGCAGAAGCTGTGGATTCTGACCCATGTGACCAATCAGAGATCAAGTGACAGGATCTCATATTCAGAAGAGAGCAGCTTCTCTCTGACCTGGCCATTGTAAACTTTTATTTGTGTGATAATCACCTTTGGCAGGCAGGTGAAACCTAGGGACCATTTCGCAGAAGAATTTTCTGAGTAATTGAAGACAATACAAAATTTCACTTAGAGGTTAGTGTAAATAAAGATGTAGTTATTTTCCCATCCAAATTCATGCAAACTCTCAACTAGTTCAGCCTGTACCTGAAGAGGAATCCTCTTTAGACATCTTTATCAAGTGGTCATCCAGCACCTTCTGGAAGACCTGCAGTGAGCTGGAACCTACTAGTTCCAAGCAGTCCAGTCCATTTTTGGATAGCTCCATTTTAAGGAATTTCCCCTTACATCAAGCATAAATGTGCCTCTTTGTAGCTTCTACCCATTATTCCAAATTCTCCCCTCTGGAGCCAAACAGAAGAAGTTGAAGCCCCCTTCCACACAACAGTCCTCCACCCCTCCTTGTTAATTTTTTTTTAAAGGCAGTTGGGGTTAAGTGACTTGCCCAGAGTCACACAGCTAGTGAGTGTCAAGTGTTTGGTCCGAGGCCAGATTTGAACTCAGGGCCGGTGCTCTATCCACTGCGCCTCCTAGCTGCCCCCCACCCCTCCTTGTTATGTCAAGACTAAGTATCCTCAGTTCTCTCAACTTATCCTCATATGATTTGAGTCATTCACTGTCCTGGTCGCCCTTCTCTGGATCCTCTGTCTTATTGATGTCCTTCCTAAAATGTGGTCCCCAGAAATGAATATGACTACAATCATCCACATGTTGTCTAACTAGAGCAGTGGATAATTGGGAGTAAGACCTCCTTTGTTCCAGACATTCTGTATTATGTCTTTATCAATTCTGCCTAAGCTCACAGTGACTTTTTGTCTGCCCTATTACATTATTGAATTATTGACTTGCAGTCTACTCAGGCCCTCAGATCTTTTCTGGGTGAATTGTTGTCTAACTATGCTTTCTCCAACCAACATCTGTAAAGCTGATTTTTTGAGCCCAAATGGAGGACTCAATATTTGTCCCTATTAAACTTCATTTTACTAAATTGGCCCATTATTGTAATCTGCGTCAGTATCTTTTTGTGTCCTGTCATCTAGCGCTTTAGCTGTCATTTTTATCTTTGTGTCATCTGCATTAATTGTTTCTTATGGCTTACTAAATTAATCTGAACTCCTTAGTATGTAATTCATTCTACCTTTCTTAGAATTTTTTTCACTATCCAAAATAATGATAGTTTTTTAGAGCTTGGGGCTAGATCATCTAGTTAAGCCCTCTCATTTTGCAATGAGAAAATTCAAGCTAGAGATGTTAAATAGCCTACCTCTTGTCACCTAACTAGTTAATGGCAAATTTGGACTTTGAACTTGTGTCTCCTGACTTGTCTGCCATTTCTGTGGACATGTCTTACTTACCTGTCAATTAGACTACTTACTCTTGCCTGAATGTGCCTTCCCTCGGACTCTTTACTCACTCCAAAGTGCCCTCTGCTGCCTTAATTGCCACCTGTTTAACTCCTGTCCTTCAAGGTCAGAATGCTTTCCTCTTCACGAAACTTCTGATTCCTTTTCTCCATTTCATCCATCAACAACAAAAAAAAATGAATAATTCTTTCCCTGGACTGAATCCTTTTAGCATTCTATACCTTTTATGCAAATCTGTATCCATCAGTTACCTCCTGTACTAAATTTTTAGCACTTTAAGGATAATGAAGGTCTTAGCTGTCATCATATCTCCTTCTCTACCTTGTCATAGTAGATGCTAAATAAATACTTGTGGAATGAATGTTTATATTGAGATTAAATGCTCCAGACCATGCTTTAGATCTCATCTTGCCACTTGCCCTGTCACAGCATTTATATATCCCCTACTTTATCTTTCTCCTTTTATTCTGGAACATAAGTCAATAGTATCATAGAAAGAACAAGACAACCTACTGCTTCACATCTGACTGGACCAGAACCCCCTTCCTTGGAAGCCCTTCCCCTCTGTGTAATTCCCTGGGTAGAATGTAAGCTCTTTGAGGGTACAAACTTTGAGGGTCTTACTTTTGTATTTGTGCTTCTCACATAGTGACTTGCATGAAAAATAGGCTCTTATTAAATGCTCATTAGTTGATTGCTAGCATGATATCTAAGAGAAAATATCCAATAAACAGGTGTAAATTTGGACCTGTATTTTGAGAATGACATGGGAAATTGAAATACTAATGCATTAGAGATTTTTGTTTATTTCAGTCTTTTTTTTTTTGTTAGGGCATGAATGAGGATTATGCACACAGAAATAATAATTAGAGGAATAGGAATGGGTGAAATCAAGATAGGGATGAGTATATATAGAGAGAAATGGATCAAATAAGGAATGTTTCCCATGTATTTTAGGAGCATAATCCCAATCTCCTTGTTGCTTATCTGTTTCATTATTTTTAGTTTCAGCTTTTGAACAAAGAATGGGACTAATAAAATTTTCTCCATATTTGTATGCAGGATAGGACATCATTTGAAAATATCTTTTACAAGAAAGGATGTGGGGAGGGAAAACTTTTGAGTTTGTAAAGGATATTTGTTGAAGAATTTTATTTTACAGGTAACCAGATCTAGTAGCTACACCAAAAAGTCCCAGTTTCAGGTAGAGGAGGAAGACATTGAAAAGTTAGAAATCAGGTATGTTTCTTGATGTCATAGAGAATTACTATTTCCATGCATTTAAAGAAAAATTTGTTATTACTAGTGAAGTTGTAAAATCTTAATATGCAAGAGATTCAGTAACTAAGGTGAGTTTTATGTCTGTCTTCAAAATAATTTCAGAAATCTAAACAAAAGAATTGCCAACTTTATCTCGTTAAAACTATAGAAATACTACATATTCAGACAGTGTAGTAAGGGTAGGTAGAAATTCATGTCTACTAGGGAAATCCTTTCCATTAAAAAGAAGCATTTGCTATACTTACTGACTCCATTCATAGCTCTTTGAACAAGTAGAGTGTTCAATATGTTTATTGTCATTGAAACCAAGTTGCTTCCATGTTTACTAAAAATTACTAAATTGTTGAAAACAGCTCATCTTGCTTTTTAAAAAGTTTCTTATAAACTGAGAGGAAATGTTAAAGAGAGGAAATGTGGTAGAGCAATTAGAGGGGTGCTTGGAGTCATGACCCCTACTCTGTGTGACCAAGGCTAAGTCAACGGCCTCTCGGTTCCCCCAGGCAGCTCCTAAAGATGATAAGGGACTTCAGAGTTGGTGCACTCCATCGTAGAGGCAGGCTCCATACTGAGAGTCTCTCACACCACTGAAATAACAAGTCTCTTCAAAAGCTTTTAATTTAAGAGTGTTTTTTTCCTTCTAAAAGTTTCTTATTTAGATTTTAATTTTTTTATTTTAAAGGTTTTTTCCACAGTCAAGGTATATTTTATTTTACAGATATCCACCCAAATTGCCTTCTAGAACATTTTTTATTTTTGTTACTTCAAATTTTATTACCTTTCTGTTTTTTAACCATAACATTATAGATGCAAAGATTATTTAGAAAAGCAACAATACCACATTCAAGAATTAATTGTCTTATTCCTCTTAACATATCTGCTGTCTAACAGAAATGTCAGTGAGGTAAGATGTACAGTAAGATAACTAAACCAGGTGCATGTGTTTGGAGTCACTTATCTTTCTTAGGTCTCAAATATTTTAGCTATTGCTTGGTTAAGAGAATAATTTTTTGTAAATCGCATGTATAAGTGTGGTGTTAATGGTGTGTTCATTTTAAAGGTTGTATTAATCATGTAATTAAAATATACAGACAATATGTGCTACTGAATTTACTATATTTAAATATCGATTGCAACTACTTGAGAGAAATTACAGTATTTTTATTGGTGTTTCTTTTCTCAAATCCAACAATCACTGTAGTCCTGATTTCTGCAGGTAAAAAGAGCACAAATTTAAATGACAGTTATTTTATTTATGCTTTAAATTTTGACAAATTGTTGCTTTCTTTGTTTCTAAATAAAAGCCACTACAGCATTTTTTTCTGTTTTCTAGATAGCTGTATCTGACAGTGCTAACACCTCCTACTTTGAGCATGTAAAATTAATGCTACAATGGTTTGAAGCTTTTTTGTGGCGTGTGTCTTCTTACATTGAAAAAATAAACAAATTGGTTTTCACTTTTCAGGGTTGATTTATGGAACAATGGAAACTTGGCTGATAATTTTCTGGGAGAGATCAAAGTTCCTGTAAAGGTGTTAAGAAATGATTCCTCTCATCAAGCCTGGTAAGAATGGATAAGATTATGGTTTGGGACAATCTGGTGAACTCAGTGGTCTGTCATTAAGTCTTGTCAACCCTTTTGTTCAAAAAACTGTTGTTTACAAAAGTTTTCTCCAAAAAAAACCAAAAACCCTTGTTTTCTCTTTATTTTTCCCTCTTTGGATTCAGTTAGAATGATTTGTTAGAGCCTATGATGTGGTCAGGATCAGAAGTTATCATATCCTCAGTAAGGAATAAGAAATTTGTTGTCAACTTCCTGTCTGCAGTTAATTTACATCCTCAGACTGACAGTGAGCATGTTTTTATAAACTGTCAACACTTTCCACACCTCGTAATCATTCATTTATGTGCTTCCCCAGGTAACGCTGTGTACATGCACATACAGGCATGTTTATCTCCAGAGTTTATTTTTTGTAGATTTTAAGTAATGCTTTGCTTAGTTGGGTTTTTCAGTCTCCATTTTTTTCTGTTTAGACAATTTGAATCCTTTGACATTTTTTAAAAAATCTTCTCTTACCTTATTAAAAAAGGAAATAAAAGACTTTGCCTTACATTTCTTTGCCACTCACCTGGCATTGGTTAAACGTCTATATTTAAGGCGTTGTACTAGATGTTGGACACACACACAAATGAAACCATATTGGGGATGTAAAGACAAGATGGTGTGAGGAAGGAAAAGACCAGTACGACTTGAGGAATCTAAGAAGCTTTCCTGTAGGAGGCTGCAGCCGAAGCAGCTCCCAGGGTCTGCATGCCCGGAGCGTATCCTGCGTGAAGGGGAGGGATGTGAAAACTGGCGGGAAAGGTAGCTACTGGGGACCCCATTTGTCCATTTTGCCGAAGTTCTGGAAGTTGTAGAAATGTTTCATCATGCTCCTAATAGTGGACTTAGAGGAGTCGGAGATGCCTCAGTTATCAGCTTCATACCCTTTCCCAGGCCGCTTTCACAAACAAAACAAATTCAGCAAACATTTATTAAGTTTCCACTGTGTACAGAGCATTGTGCTTTCTAGGCAAGATTTAGGTAGGACATAATCTCTTTTGTTATGGAATTTAGTGTGCACATGGTGATTTGACACTTATACACATACCTGTAGCATAGCAAAGTCCATTACCAGGAGCAAACTAGATGATCCATTAGGGAAGGAGGGTTATTGGCCCCTAGGGAAGCATCAGCGAAGGCTTCATGGGAGGTCTTAGGCATAAAGGATGGACAGGAGTTCAGCCAGGAGAGTGGAAGGATATTCCAGACATATGGAATTTTGTGAACTGAGGTGGGAAACAGTGAAGTACGGAGTGTCTGGGGGCTGGCAAGTGGTTTGAATTGGCCAGAGGACATGGAGGAGAAAACAGATTGGAAAAGTAGAATGATACCAGATTGTTGAGGGCCTCACATTCCAAATGGAAGTCTTTAGACCTTTGATCTTTCTTGGCAAGAAAAAGGGAACCACTGCTTCCCATAATGTTGTGAAGTACTTTCTGCACAGGTTATCTTTCAATAAACAAATATAATTAACAGGATTCAAAACTTAAGGTATGTATAACTTTAGTTACACATTCATTCTAAGGAATAGTGACCCCTCTTTCCTTCAGCCATCTCATATCTGAAGGCTTCCACTTGCTGAAGAAAGGAAGGAAGCTAATATTTATTAAACGCCTACAACGTGCCAGGCACTTTACAAATATTATCTGATTTGATCTTCATAGTTGTGAGAGGTAGGTGCTATTATTGCCTGCTTTATATTTGAGAAAACTGAGGCTGACAGAGGTGAAATGACTTGCTCAGAGTCACACAGCCAATACGTGTCTAAAGTTGGATTTGAGCTCAGATCTTCTTGACTTTAGGCCCAGTGCTCTATCCACTG
>NW_020954588.1:6567438-6583434 GCF_900497805.2 Vombatus ursinus
GGGTAGCTGTTGTCTGTAGGTAGCTGCCTGTTCTTACCAGTAAATTCCAAGAACCAAATCCTATCCGGCGGTGATTGTAACTCTGCCAGGTGACAGCCCCTAACTTTTCCAGCCATTAATTGTTTCTAAATCAGCAGGACAGGGAGCAAAATGATCACCTCAGGTAAGACTTCTCTACCCTTTTAATGACCAGGCTCAGAAAGGAGTACACACTGTCATGAGCCCCTGGAATTAATCCCCTAGAAATATTCATGCTAAATGTATTGATAGAGGAGATGAAATCTGAGCATTTGCTAATTGATAGAGACACAAATCTATAAATGAGCAGAACTTCCTGTTGCGTCAGTAATGCAATCCAATATAAAGGTACTGATTGGTTGGTATGCTCCTTTTTCCATTTTCAGTCCCACAGCATCCCCTTGTGGAGGTCATTTTAATAGCATAATAACCCAGGAATTATTTGCAAATATTAATGCTAAAACATTTTTCCCAGTGATTTATTTCCATGCCTTTTCATATGATTTCACATGTCTCTATGCCTACCTTCAAAGTAGGAAGTATAATTATTTTCAGAAACTTAATTCTCATATTTGGAAAGTACCTATATCTATTTCCTGCGTTTTTATTATATATGTTGCTAAATAGAATCAACTGTTGGAACATTTGTTTCTCACCTGTTTCTTCAGTGAGCATTTTTATCTTAGTTCTCAAATAATAAGATTGTGTTTCTAGTATTGAGTGCATTCTCCTTTGTTTGATGTGAGTTCTTCTGAATTGTCTGTCCATGCTGCTTATGAGATAACTTTCTTTAATCATTAGCTCTGCAGGTAAGCAATAGAATTTTAAAACTAGAAGAGATCTTAGGAATCATCTAGTCCCATTTCAGGTTTTTGAGTCTCTGTCCCAGCCTGTGGACATGGAACACTACTGCAGGTGCCTGACGGGGTGATTATGTCAGTTAGCGTCACTAAACTATATCTCCTCTTCCTTTTTGTTCTCTTGCTAGAAGATGAACTAAGTGCTTAAATCATTCAATACGGGTATGAATAGAATTTGAGCTGAGAATTTGAATCTCTTTCCATAATGCTGTCCTTTGCCATGAATAGAGCATATTCATTTCATCCCAGAACACAGACTAACCATATCTTCTTATTTGAAACCACTTCTGATAAAGATAGAAGACTTTATATAACCAAACAACCCTAAGAATAGAAGTATTCACAAAAGCACACTTTTTCACAGAGAGGCAATGTGGCCTAGTGGAAAGAGTTCTAGATTTGGAGTCAAAGGACATGAGTTCAAATCCCACCTAATGCCTCTGTGTTCCTGAACAAGGCACTTAATATCGCTGTACCTCAATTTTCTTATCACTGTGAGAAGTATGAATTCAAGAATCTCTCAGATCCCTTCCAAAACTGTACCTGTTATCCTACAGAATTCCCTATGTATGCTTTTGATTAATTAATTAATTTCTCCTTTAGCACCTTTGTGCCCTGGAGCCTAAAGTCAAAGAAAGGAGGAGGATGAGGTAGGTGCTAGGGGGCACCATAGTGCATAGAGCGCTGGGCCCAGAGTCAGGAAGACTCATCTTCCCAAGTTCAAATCTGACCTCGGATGCTTACTTGCTGTGTGACCCTGGGCAAGTCACTTCACCCTGTTTGCCTCAGTTTCCTCATCTGTAAAATGAGCAGGAAAAGGAAATGGCAAACTGCTGCAAGATCTTTGCCAAGAAAACCCCAGATGGGGTCATGAACAGTCAGACATGACCGAACCTACTGAACAAGAACAATCACAATAAATGCCATAGAGGGAGAAGGAGATTTGGAGTCAGAGGACTTGAGACAGGTTATTCTCAAATGTCCATGTGACCTTGGAAGTTGCTTGACTCAGCTGGGCCTTAGGTTCTTATCTTTTAAATGAGGAAGTTGGATTTGATGGTTTCTGAGGTCCTTTATAGATCCTCTACAGAGCCTAATGATGCTGTACAATAACAAGGAAGGGGCCATTTTTATTTCTGTTCCTCCTGTGTTAGTAGCAATAAAAAACTTCAACGGGACTTTGTACTTATTCAGAGACAGAAATTTAGGAGAGACATTGAGAGAATGCGTTCTGTTTCATGGCATGCTAAAGAAGGAAACTGGTCAGAAGCAAGAGGGGTAGCTAGGTAGTCCAATCTCTGGAGCCTGTGAAAGAAAAGTAAGAACCAAGAACTGCCACTGGGCATTTCTATCAACAGGATATTAAACCCACCACCACCACCACCTCTGCCTGTCCCTACTAGACAGAGCCCCTTCCCTGCTATACTACCCATTAGAGCTAAGTGTGATTGTTTCAAACTGCCTGGCTAGTGGGTGAAATGTGGGGAGAAAATTTTTTCAATTCTTCAGCATGGGGGTGGAAGGGAAAGAATGTGCATCTAGAACCCCAGGTTGGGACTAGGACACATTTCCTATGAAAGCAATGATATGTAGTGAGAGAGGGAGGGGAGGAGTGAAAAGAGAGCTAATTTTGGAGTGAGGAAATGCTGCCTGAGACCACTGAAGAGCTGGATGACCCTAAGCAAGTGACTGAAAGCCTCAGCTTCAATTCCCATATATCAGATCAGAGCAGTAATACTTGGACGAGCATTGTATGTGAAAGAGTTGTTGTGAAGAAAGGACTTTGCATATCTTACACTGATATAAAGGCATGTCATTATATGTATAGACGTGTATGTGACATGATTAAGGTACATTATGGACTAAATAGGATTTTGTGGGCTAGACTGAGACAGACCATTGGTCTTAATCTAGTACTACAAGAAAACTGGTTCTAGTTCCAAACCATCTGTTTACAAGCTTTCAGACCTGTAACCTATTGGGGTCTAATTAAAATTTCAAATTATGAAAGACAAAGGTATTAACTTAAAAGCTGCATTTGAAATAACCAAAACTTACTTCCCTAAGCTCTGTTCGTATCTTATCTCATTTAACTTACTTTCCTTTTCATAACAGATTTCATTCATGTTAGAAAGATAAAAATTTCCTCTTTTAGCTCTAATTCAGGCCACTGGTAGTTCACACTGGTCTCATAAATAGTTCATTCATTTGCTTTTGCAATGGTCATACGTTTAGTGAGAGAGAGCTGACTCCAGACTGAGGAAGGCCTGAGTTTAGGTCTCGTTTGTGATGGTCACAGGCTCTGTGACCATGACCATGTCTTGGTCAGCCCCCTGAGGCTCCACGGTTCAGAACAGCCGCTGGTCTGCATTGACACAGGGAGCTTCCTCCCTGGAGTTCCCTAAAGTGATGTAATCACAGGTCTAAATTGTCAGATGTTTGAGCATGACCCCTTCTGGCATGAATATGCCAGTGTTTTTTATTTAAGTGACATCATTGTTTCATCCATATTATTTGCTAAGCTAAGCTAATTGTGATGAGCAGTAACTTTTTTTGGTATAATTTTTTGAGTGGGGCAGTTCATCAACAGGAGCCCTGTACTACCTGAGCAGTGATTTCTTTCCTCTTTCCCCTCCCTGCTAAAGCTTTAAAAAACAAAACAAAACAAAACACAACTGCTACTCTGGGACCCTTTCTAGGGCATCTGATCCTTCTGAAGCTAAAGCGGTGAGCATGCACAGCACGAATCTCATCTTCCCATCCAGAACAATGATATTTACTGAGGACTCAGCTCTTGAAGTATTTGTTCCTAGTGATTTCTCTGATAATAGTTTTAAAGCTGTATTTTTTCAAACCAAGACTTGCAACTCCCTGAGGATAATACAAACTAGGAAGTTGAACAGGGAGGGCCTTAAAACTTTATTAGCATCATTTTCTTCTGTTAATCTGTGCTGCTTTCTGCACCACCTTTTGGATGAAGAGATAAAGCCTGTCCATTGCCTCTGTCTGTCTTTTTTAATCAGCTCATCTTATTATCAATTTTTCTAAAATATGGAAAACTGTGGTGATAGGATTAAAAAGTTTGAAGAGGCATAACTACTAAATTTTTATGTTTGATGCCAAAAAGCATCTCCTGATTCCCATGTAAGTCTTAGATTCCTTAGGTGTTCGTAGCACTTTTTTGCTTTGACTTTATGTTAGGTGGTTCCTAAAAAGCTATTTACAAATTAGATATTTTGTGTGTAGACTTATGTTTTCATAATGGCTATTTTACCCTGAAGCCTTTTGTTAAGCAAAAGTCTCTTTTAAAACAAGTATCTTCTTAATTTATCTTTTGTATAAATCAAGATTTTTCCCAGATTGGGGTTGCTTAAAGTGTACTATATCAATTATTTGTAAATAAAGTCTGCTCTTTTAGAAATTAGGTTGGCAAAGATGGTTCTTATTTATTATGCACTGAATTTTAGAAGTATGTTGCCTTTCAGTCTCTTTTCTGGAGCTACTAACTGATTAAATTCTTTGAGACCCTGACCTTTGTACCTAACCAAAGACTTTCCTTTGTTTTCCTAAACGAAAAACTTCTTTACTCCCATTTATATATTAGAGACCAAAACTAGTATTAAAAAAAAAAGTCTCCTAATTAGCATAATAAAAGTGATATTTTCTAATCCCAAAGACAAATTTTTTAAAAAGAATTAATTTTGTACTCTTTACTTTAGGTACTTACTCCAGCCAAGAGACAATGGAAATAAGTCCTCAAAAACTGATGACCTGGGGTCACTTAGATTATACATATGCTACACAGAAGACTATGTGCTTCCTTCAGAGTACTATGGTCCTTTGAGAAGTTTGCTGCTAAAATCCCCAGATGTTCAGGTACGTTAATTAAACTTCTTTTTTTTAGTTAAAGTATTGAAAAAATAGCCAACAAATATTGAATAAATTATCTGAATCACATAAAGTATATTCAAATACAGTATTGACCTAAAAATAGGCTGCATTTTCCCCAAACTCAGACTCATACAAAATCTATAAAGATGACAAACCTGAAGAGAGCAGTGATGAGAAACAATTAACATAGCATCTTTATTTGAATGGGGGGGAAGGGCTGACAAATTATTTTTAAAACGTAATTGTATGTCATTCTTTTTCAGCTGATACATAAGTATTTTTAGCACTATAGCCAATCTTTATACCATGAGTTATATAATTTTAAAAGTGCCAAAACATATAGAATGTACAACACCTGAGAACCTTCATTTCCAGGAAGGGATGTGTTGGGCATGTCCTATCCTGGCTCTTCTTTTGAGTCCTGCTTGATCTTTATGTTATATTCACTTTTGATTGGGGGTGGGGGGGGGTCTTTCCATTTATCTTGTCATAGTAACTGTATTGTCTTCTTGACTCTGCTTACTTCACTCTGCATCAGTTCATGTAGATCTTTCCATGCTTCTTTATTCATTACGTATCATTTCTTACAACACAGCACTATTCCGTTACATTCACAGACCACATGTTTGATGGACATCAGCTTTATATCCAGGTGTTTGCTAACACACAGCATGCTGCTATAAATAATTTGGTGTATATGGGGACTGTTGCAGGATGGTTTTTTTGAGGAATAAGCCCAGTAATAGATTTTCTAGTTCAAAGGCTATGAACACTTTAGACACTTTTTTTGCATGATTCCAAATTGCTTTCCAAAATGGTTGTACTGTTTCACAGCTCCACCAATAGCGTATTAGTGTGTCCTTCCAACAGTGACTGTTGCCATTTTTTGTCATCTTTGGCAGTTTGCAGAGTGCAAGTTGAAACCTCAGAGTTGTTTTGATTTAGATTTCTTCATATTATTAGTGATTTGGAGCATTCTTTCATGAGGTTGTGAATATTTTCCAAGTTCTTTTAAAAACGGTTCATATTCTTTGACTATGTATCTGTTAGGGGAAGGCTATTAGTCTTATCTGTGTTAGATTTTTTTTTCCCTATCCAACTATTTATCTTCTTATCCTTGATACGTTAATGTTATCTGTACAGAGTATATCTCCTACCCATAACTGTGAGAGGCATATGATCTGCTTCTCTTCTAATTTTTTTGGAGTATGCTCTTTAATACTTAAAGTGTCATTTAGATTGTATTGCAGAATACAGTGTAAGGTGTTAGTCTAAGCCTAATTTTGGCCAGACTGCTTTTCACTTTTCTCAGCAGTTTTTATCAAATGGAAGTTTTTCTTAAATTTATGTTATCAAACACAGGGTTATTGAGTTCCACTGTTTATGATTTGTCTAGTGTTCCATTCATCTGTCACTCTCTCTCTTCTTTTACCAGTATCAGCTAGTTTTGAGGACTGCTGCTTAATAGTCTAGTTTAAGTTTCTACACTATGCTATTCCCCCCTTTATTCTCTGCCTTTTTTCATAATTTTCTTTGATATTCTAGATTTTTTTTGTTTTTCCAAACGAACTTTGTTTATATTTTATCATGTTATATAAACTATCCCTTTGGTGATGTGATTGATATAGCATTGAAGAGGTAAATTAACTTTGATAGTATTGTCATTTTTAGTATATTGGCACAGCCTCACCATGAGCAGTGAATATTCCTCCATCTGTTTTAAGTTCTTCTCTATTTCTTTAAGGAACCTTTTGTATTTGAATCTTTACAGATCTTTTATGTGCTTTGGTAGATCAATCCCTAGATATTTTATGCATTTTGGAATTATTTGGAACGCAGTTTCCATATCTATTTTTGCTACTTCTGATTTTATTATTATATAGACATACAACTGAGTTTTGAGGGTTTGTTTTCCTTTTTTTTTTAACTGTATTTATGATTGTTGTTTTCACTGTGCTCTGTTCTAGCCTATCTCTTCCTCAGCTGCTTACATTTTGGGTGAAGTTTGTCGAGATAAATACGATGCTGTTTTGCCTCTCGTGCGACTGCTGCTGCACCACAATAAGTTTGTTCCTTTTGCCACTGCAGTGGCTGAATTGGACTTGAAGGATACTCAGTAAGTGCTTAACTTTTTTAGATATTAATAAACTATTAATTATCAACATTCTTGAACCTGGCAGTCTACCCTTTCACAAAGTTATTCTCTTTGGTTTGCTCTGATGTAGTTGACACCTATAGAAAGTTACAAAAAAAATTACTCAAAGTCAACTTTTTTGTAATTCAATTGCTATTATATTGACTAAGCTTTAGGCTTATTTTATAAAGGAAAAAAAGTGCCTTCACATATTTTCACAAAAACTAATAACCTTTCTTAGAGTTCATACAATTACCTTTTTCCACCACTAAATCTTAACAAATTCACTTGTAAAATCCACCTTTTTTATTGTTCTCTAATACTTAAATATTAGTATAATATCTTAATGTTTGGTTGCGTTGACTTTTTTTAATGCTATTCATTTACATTTTGGAAAAAGTATAAGAAGCACCTACCATAAAGTTGTGCTTCAATGCTTCATCATTATTCAGTTAACAGACATTTCTTAAACTCCTGCTTTGTGACAGGCATTGTGCTCTGTCAAAAGGAAGCTTAGGGAGCTTACATTGTCTCAATGGGAACAATATGTACATAAATAAGTATGTCCAAAATAAATACAAGACAGTTTGCATGGAGCGTGGTCAGCTTCAGAGCCGAGAATTGGAAAAGGCTTCGTATAGAAGGTAGTGTTTGAACAGAGTCTTGAAGGGCGTGAGACTCTGAGAGGAAGAGGTGAAGACAGAGTGCCTTTCCAGCAGGGGGAACAACCAATACAAAGGCACAGAGATGAGAAATTGCACGGCATGTATTTTTAGAACAGCAAGAAAGATTTAGACCAGATGGTGAAGGGCTTTAAATGCCACAGACGGTCAGTATTCAGTACTTGATCCTCATGGCAATAGGGAGCCACTAGATTTTATTGAGTAGGGGAGGTGACATGGTCAGACCTGCTTTGTGGGGGGTGGATTGGAGTGGGGAGGGATCTAAGGCCGGGAGACAATCCACTTGAGAGGTGATGAGGACCTGAGCTAGATAGGTGGCCGTTTGAATAGAGGGAAGAGTTGAGTGTGGGCAGGGTTGTGGAGGTAGAAATGACATTTGGCAATTGAGTGGATATGTGGAGTGAATGAAAGGGAAGAATCAAGAAAAATATCCAGGTTGTAAACCTGGGAGACTGGGAAAATGGTTCTTAAAGGTTTCATAGTAAATGCTTAGCACATGCTTCTTGATTGATTCATTCATTGATTACGCCATGGTAACACAAGCTTTAGTGAATCCTACTAAATTGGCAAGGGCTCAAGTTTGGGTGGGCTTGGTAACAAACTGCTTGACTTCAGGATGATAAATTTTCAACAAGAGCAACCCTCAAAAGCATTCTATAAAAACTGTAAAAGGTTTGCATTCTGTGTCTATAGAAAGTTATAGATACACCCACAATAACAAAATCACAGATCCTTAAAACATTAAGAACCTAAACGTAATGTTTTTATTCTTTTGGTATAACTTTTACAAATTGGGTATACCTTGTTTAAATATTCAGCATCTGCCAACATAGATAATTTGTTTACTAAAGTTGATATTAACTTGGAAACATTTTTATTCCAGAGATGCAAACACAATTTTTAGAGGAAATTCCTTGGCTACTCGATGTCTGGATGAGATGATGAAAATAGTGGGAAGGCACTACCTGAAAGTGACATTAAAACCTATCTTAGATGAGGTATTGTGGCTACTACCAATCACTGTACTTTGTGAACTTCAAGAATCTCTTGATTAAGTGACATGTTGACCAAAGAGGAGTTATCCAAAGAGCTAAACTGACCAGTATGTTATTTAAACTAAAAAAATTAATGCAATCAGATTGAAATAAGGGGATAATGTAGAGAATAATAAGGGGAACCTTTATTTCATAAGCTTTATAAAGCCAAATCCACCAGTATACTATTTAAACTAAAGAAGCTATCCAGAAAGCTAAATTCATCAGTATCTTATTTAAACCCCCACAACAGTTCTGTTCTGATGCTTCTTGATGGCGGGTGAGTGACACTTGCTTGGGTTCTTGACAGTGGGACCAACAGAACATTTTTTTATCTAGCACATCCTTCCAGAGCCGTGGGTTCTTAGAGCTGGAAGGTATCTCAGAGGCCTGTCCAGGAATCGCCTCTACAACATCCCCAACGAGGAGTCCTCCATCCTTCATTTAAGCATCTCAGAAGGAGAAGTCGGGTCCCTTCTTCTATAATTCTGATCACTGAGGAATTCAGTCTTACACAGAGACAAAATTGCCCTCCCTGAAGCATCTCTGCATTGCTTCTCGTTCTGCCATTTGGAACAAAACAGAATGAGCCTAGTTTTACTTCTACATGAGAGTCCTTTAAATGTTTTAAAGACTGCTGGAAAGGTTTGAATATAGGTCCAGCACCTGACTGGGTTTGTCCTTTGAGGGTATTTAATTCAACCCCTTCGTTTTATATATCAGGAACTAGGCCTAGCTAGTAGGTAGCAGAACTGGGATTGGAATCCAGGCCCTCCAACACCAAATCTAGTGCAGTCTCCATATCTCATCAGTCTAAGTAAGTTTGAAGAGGACTGTCATTAAGGATTGGCCATTGGGTGGTGAATTTTTTTGGCTATAACAGATTATGTTATGCCAAGGTATAGAGAAATTGTGATCTGTGTCATTAGATAGTGTCCTCACACTGAGGAGACCACTGATCTTTTGAAGGACTACTCTTGGGAAATGTCTTGGCATTTCTTTCTAGTTTTCTTCAGTAAATTATTGTATTTTGGAGCCTTTTTATGTTCAAACTTATGCTTCTTATGACATCTCTTTTTCTAAATATTCTGGGAATTTATTTTTGCATAGTTCTCTGGAAATGTAGGAAGAGAATAAAGTAACTCAAAGCAATTTTCTTTTCAGATATGTGAATCCTCAAAATCCTGTGAAATTGATCCTCTCAGATTGAAAGAAGGGGATAATGTAGAAAGTAATAAGGTGAACCTTTATTTCATAAGCCTCTATAAAGCTGTATTTAAAGCTGAATCCATTTCCCAGCTACATAATTATAATGATAGAGTAAGGGAAGTTTATCTTATATTTTCATTAACATTATTAATAGTAATATTTCTCATGGTTAACTTTTTTTCCTTAAAAATTTTTATTTCAATTCCTAGTTTCTTCTTTTAAATTTTAGTATCAATAGTACTAAATTGAGGCTGTGATTGTATTCAGAGTTTGTAGTCAGTGAACAACACATACTCGAGGATGATTTGAAGAACTTCATTTCTCATTTGCTAATTCTGCCAACAGCTTGTTAAAACGGATTTATTCATGACCAAAGCTATAGTTTGAAGAGCGTACATACATGCACCGATTCTGTCCCTAGCTTACCTTTGAGACACTTTAGCTCCACTTCTTTCACACCAGCTTTGGTCCATGTATTTTTGCTTCACTGTTTGGCCTTTTAACTCCTTGAAATAGCTCATGAGCTAAGTCATTTTCTAACTGAATAAATTTACAAAATGCAAATGAACTTTTGGCAGTATTTTACAGCTATTAAGCTCTCTATTTCTCAGATATAGTCATCCTCCTGAATAGTTTATTCCAAAAATTCCTATATATGGTCAAGAAAGTAGACTACATGAAAGAATTAAACTATACACAAGTCTCTGTAGTTATATAGTAACAGCTGATAACAACTTAATCTACAGCAGCTAGGAGGTTGTCAGTCATTTAAGAATTACTAAGAATTTCTGTGCTAGCAGAATTTTTAAGATTAAGTATTCTTAATACCGTCCAGTAGTTTTGTAATAACGATGTTTTGTATTGCATTTGTCATGTTCAAGCAAAATGTAAGGAAAAAACCTTGTTGAAGTTACCTAATACTTAAAAGTGTTATTTTACTCTTATAGGAGAATCTGCGTTACTATGTGGAAAAATTATTCAGTATGATTATACAGTCCAATATGAGCTGTCCCACTGTCATGTGTGACGTGTTCTATTCGCTGAGACATATGGCTGCTCAAAGATTTCCTAGTAAGTGCATCTATGGCCGCATCTTTTAGTTTTGTCTTTGTCAGGCATTCACATCGCATTCCATGCATGGTGTTTAACTTTAAAGGGTCCTAGGCCCAGGTCCTGCCTCAGACACATAATAGCCAGGGGCCTGGCACAAGTCTCTTTACCACACGAGGTCTCTGTATTTTCAGAAGGATGCCACTCAGCATTAGTAGAAGGAGGGTCATCACTTGGAGTTACTGATACCAGCAAAATCATAGGTCAGTCTGAAAAAACAGTGAGTTAAGGTGCCGCAGGTACAATTGTCTGGGTGTTTGATTTGCAAATAGTTCCACCTTATGAGAAAAACAATATATAGTCTTCTTTTAAATTCAAAGCCACATTATCAGTTTTGTTTCATGACAGCTTTAAGAAGTAGTCTTTGTCAGACTGTCTAGACACAGCTTCAGATGAGGAGCAGGTGGAAACTACCAAAAGATAACTACGAAATGTGTCCCTGGCAAAGAAGGAAAATGTATTAATGGTTACACTTCTGCGAACTATTGATGAGTCTGGAGAATAGAACTGATGAGAATTTCTTACAGAATCTATATTTACCACCCTTTTTTCCCCTTTATACTTTATTCGAGTCAATGGGAGTTGGGCTTTTCCCAGGAATATCTAGTTGAGAAACAGTCACACATTGTGTCCTTAGTGCTTTAGTGTTTTTAAGTCCATTTAGAGGGTAAAAGCTTTATATTTTTTTTGTCATTTTGGATTTCCTTGTAACATTTCCCTCTCTCTACCTCCTGGCTTCTCTCAAGTCTCAGCTAAAGTCCCACCCCAGTTTGTCCTGTAGAGATCTCATTTGTACTCTAGATGTTAGCTTGTTGTTTCCCCCATTAGACCATGAGCTCTTGGAGAACCAGAACTGTTTTTTTGCCTTTCTTTGTATCCCCAGCATTTAGCACAATGTCTGACACATAATCTGTGCTTAATAAGTACCCATTAGCTAACGTTGTGCTTCTATACAGTACTGAAATATCTTAAGTAATTCCTGTCTCCTTAGGTAATTAGTCAGTCGGGCACTGAGGATACAGATACAATGAATAAAACAATCCCTACATAGAATTTGAAAGTTGGAAGAGGCCATCTGTCATTTCCCTGTCTCATAAATTTGTAAATCATTGATCAGCTGAAGTTATGACTTGTCTAGCATTGTCATTTCCAGAAGGATCCTGGAGTTAACTGTACCTATATGTGGTCCTACATGTACTTTTCTCTGTCTTCTAGTAGCCAAGGTTTTGTTTTTGTTTTTCTGATCACCTCAAAATGCTCCACTAAAAAAAAAGATGTCTCCTAAGTCTAGTGCCAGCAGATTTTGATGATTTCTTCTCCCATTCACCCAGGATAGCTATCTGCTCTGAGTCAAAACTTAGTTCATCTTTTTCTGATTAATTTTTTTTTTAAGGTAGTGTTTTTTGTATTAAGAAATACCTCAGCCCTGGATTCAGGAGGACCTCAGTTCAAATCCGGCCTCAGACGCATAATACTTACTAGCTGTGTGACCCTGGGCCAGTCACTTAACCCCATTGCCTAGCCAAAAAAAAAAAAAAAGAAAAGAAATACCTCATTGGCTTTTTAATTTCAGCAGAGAACTCTAATCATACTTTACATTTTGAAATAAACTTTATATATTAAGAGTAGCAGCTACTTCCTGGAGGTTTTGCTTCAAAAAGTTTAGTAATGTCAAAATTCAGTGTAGCTCCCTAATTATAGCACATGGTATTATTATAGTTTCAGTATTGCAGTTGAATTGATAAAGTTGCTTTTATGTATCTACCTGTTCTGGCAGAAATGTCTACTTAAAAATTAGCATACATAGCCAGTATAGATGGCCATAGCTGTTTATACCTGTTGGTACATGTATATGTATATTTCTACAACCAGCTATGGGAAAGCTTTGCTATCCTAACCGATCATAATTTTTCAAGGGCACGTGCATGTGAATAGCCATAGAAAGATACCCAAGTAGATATTAGTCTTTCTTTTGAATTTTATGTTAAATACCTAGGCCCTAAGGTTCAAGATCCTGTCAGCCAGGTTGGTAAGGTTAGACCCGCACCAACTGGAGAACTTTATTATCTGGCATAGTTGAGTTCTAGGATTGCCACTAGGTCGTGCTAGATGCTGCTTATCTTTTCTGTCACATTTCTAGAGTCCACTTCTGCTGTTGAAACATGAGCTATTTCTCCCACTGACATAGGCCTGGAGCCTTTCACCAGCTTGGCGTTTTCATTTTCCTCATTTCATTTCCCTGTGCAGCATTCGGTTGGATGGTTCTCCGCCTACTTTAAGTAATTCTCTTTTTGTTTCCTTAAGCCGACCTTGGCAGTCATCCTTGTCCCTTCACCTGCTCTTGATCCACATTTGGGGAGGCAGTTCACTGCATGATTGTGGTGGATGTTTTTATTTTGCCCTCTCTGTTACGTGCTCGTGGTTGGCCCTCATGACTGTCCCATGTCCCCATTTTTCTCTGCAGATGACCCTCACGTACAGTATTCTGCCGTCAGCAGCTTTGTATTTCTTCGTTTCTTTGCTGTAGCCGTAGTGTCACCTCATACTTTTCATTTACGACCTCACCATCCAGTAAGTGTTTCTTCTGTTCAAACTTTACTCCTTTTGTACTCGCATTCATTAGAGTGAAGAAAGACAGATAATAGTGAACTAATTTCTTTGGTTATATTCTGTGACAAGTCATTATTTTAATATTTGCTATACCTTTTTAAGCTATTCAGTAAAAAGCTGGCAATTTTTTCTTTCATTTATAGATATTCTTAAGGAAATAGGACCTAAAACCATTGAAAGTCTTGGAATTTTCTTGTTATGGATAATGCTTAAATATGTTAAGCATTACATCTGCATTTTAATTAGTTTTTAATTTTTCTGTCACTTTTTTTATCACAATATTGAATTCTAAGGATTTCACCTCAAGTGAATAAATGCAAAAATATGATAAAAAAATGAACAGGTTATATACAAATAAGGCCTTTTCTAAACCATAAGGAATTAGCTCCTTTACTTTTTAAAAAATTGTATGGTTTTTTTTGTCTGATATAATGTTAACACCACGTTTAATTACCTAAAACTATAATGTCAGAGCTACCATATGATCTAAATAATATTTAACTCCCTCATACCTAATTTCCATTTACATTAGCTTTTGTGTGTTTTTATTCCTTGCATAATACAGCCTACTTCTGCTCTTTGCTAATTTACATGTAATTTACTTTAATCCAATAGATTTATTTTATACCTTCATTAAGGTGTTAGCTTCTGGGGTTACACAAGTGAAAAATGAAAGACTGTCTCCAAAGAGCTTACAGTATTAGTAGGATAAGACATATGCACCGAAAAATATAAGACAAGTTAAAAAAAAAAAGTAATTGGGATGGAGGGGAAGGGGAGATTCAAAATGGTATAAGAAAATTTGATGGGAGACAGATCAGTTTCACTGGGACATCAGAAAAGACTTCATGGTGGAATTGGTACTTGGACTGGGCTTTGAAGGAAGAGGAATGTACCTGTAGACAGAAGTGAAGGTAATGTGTTCCAGACAATATGGACAGCCTACATGAGGCAGTAGAGAACAAGATAAATTGAGGAATAGCTAGTTGTTCGTTAAAGTCACGTGCATGAAGATGAGCAGCATGAAATACTGCTGCAAAAGTAGATCAAACCTAGGTTCTAGAAGGCCTTGACTGCCAATCTGAGGACTTTGTATTTTATTTTATACACAATGACAAACCGTGGAAGGTTTTTTTAGTTAAAAGAATGATAGACTGAGGCTTCTCTATTAGGAACATAGGTAGTTTTATACCTGTATGAGGGGTAGATTACAGAGAGAAGATACTGTAGGCAAGGAGAGCATTTAGAAGGCCATTGTAATGATCTCGGCAAGAGTTGTTTGAGCTCATCTAGGGTGGTAACAACATGAATGAAGAGGAGGGGATAGAGGTACAAAATATTATGAGGATGGAATAGATAGATGTGTCAGCTGATTGGACATAGAGTGGGTGATTGGCATTGGGGAGAAGAAAGAGCTTAAAACGCTGCCAGTATTTCTCTTAATGCCTTCAGCAGAAATAGGAAGTTAGGAATAAGACAGGTTTTTTGAGGAAAATATTCATCTTTGGACATTTTAAGTTTGAGGAACTGGACAGGAGCCATCCCACAAGGCAATTTCTAACAAGAATTCACAGGAAAAATTAAGGCTGGATCAAGAGGTTTTGGAGTCATCTGTATAGAAGTGATTATTGAATCCATGAGAGTGAACAAAATTGTCAAAGCAGAGAGAGAATGTGTGTGTGTGCGCGTTTGTACATACACATCCTTATGTATATGAGAGATTGAGATTAAGAGCAGAGCCTGGAGGGAGATGAGGAAGGAAGAGGAACCAGCAAAGGACCCAAGAAGGAAAAGCCAGGTAGGTAGGAGGTTTGCTGAATCCCAGAGGCTTAGGTGGTTATTGGTGACTTCAGAGGGAGGAGTTTTAAGAGTGATAAGAGACTGAAGCTAGGTTGACGGAGATTGGAGACTGAGTTGATACTGAAGTAAAAGCTGCAAGCTTCTTCTGCTCTTTTGCTAAGCTTAGCTTTGAAGGGAAGGAGAGAGTTAAGCTGGTAGATTTTTTTAGAATGGAGGAACCAACAGAGAGCAAGACTGAAGATGAATAGAGTCAGGAATGATCAGCGGAGCGAGGCCCCAGGCAGAATGAGATCAGGGACCGCGATGCTGTCACTGACTTATCTGGGGGCAAGAAGTTCATCCCAACTCCTGAAAACAAAGGGAAGAAGGAAGGGAGAGTGAAGACATGTTCTGAGGCCTGAAGGAGGGGAGGTAACAGCCATCATCACAGTTCATATGATAGCGGCTAAACACAGACAGGTGCCCTTTTTTATTCTTTTCTCAGCCTTGGTATTTCATGACAGAATGGGGCCTAAATTTCTCTGCACTTGTGTTTAGGTTGTGTTTATTCTCCTCTTTGCATGAGATATATTCATATATCTACTCTATTACCATTACCTCTCTCTCTTTTTTTTTTTTTTTTTTTTTTTTTTTTTTTTTTTTTTTTT
>NW_020954588.1:6583458-6603415 GCF_900497805.2 Vombatus ursinus
GGTATTCATGGTACCTCAAAAAAAGGTCCTGACCACATCCTCCCTGAACCTTCATTCCAGTGGAGAAGGTGTATAACAGACCACATTCTGAACCTTAGATCAGGACTGAGGTGACCTGCTCATGTACCCTTGGCCCTACCCCCACTGTACCCTGAACCTGGCCCCTTGTGGATTGGGAGGGTCCCTGCTGACTGGCGGTACACCACACCAATAGGTCAGGGCAACAAAGGACACAGCTGGAGAGAGATACTGTTTCAGCAATTTTCTAGTATATAATCATGTCGCATGATCCCTTGGCAAAAATACCAAAGTTTTGTATACAATATGTAGTTTCCACTTTCTCAAAAATGCAGTTACATATTAAATTTTAGATAGACCTGCCCAAGTAAAGTACTCAAACTGAGTTAAGAATGGCTCTAAGAAAAGAGGATTTGTAAGCCTGAGTTCCCTCTAAAGGGTAGAGAAGGTAAGAACAAAGCACTCCCACAGAGGCTTTAGCCACGAGGGTATGATTCCTCTACGTTGAGAGGAGGAGGGTAAATAGGCCATTTAGACGTCGTTGGTAGTGGGATGTCCAAATGGAAGTGTCTGACCAGCATTTAAGAGCTATGAGGGAAGCCAGAGAGAAAAGAATCTTAGTGATGACCTGATTAGTAATACTGTTGCAGGTTGCAGAGAGGTCAGGGAATGTAAGGAGTGAGAATAAGCCATTGGATTTCTTGATCAGGACATCACTGGTGAGCTTTGAAAGAGCAGTTTCAGGAAGAGATTGGGGGGGTAGAAGCTGTATTACTAGAAACTGAGGAGGAATGGGATATTAAAGTAACAAAGGAAGTTAATGTAGTAAACCATTCTTGAGAAATTTGGTGGTAAAAATAAAAAAAGATGTCATTTACTGGAAAGTCAGAGTCTATATATAGATACTAGAGAAAACAAAGATAAGAATTCTCTCATGATTTGGGGACATGGGTAGAGTTGCTGTTTAAAAGAGGGAGCGTCTTTTCATTTGAGAAAGGAAGAAATTATTTTGAGGTGAAAAGAAAGATGTATAAGGAATCTCCTATCAAATGTGCTCAACCTTTTTAGTAAAGTAGGAGGTAAGTAATCTTTTGAGTGGATCAGCATAAAAATGGTTTAAAATAAACAATGTGAGGAATGTAGTAAACCAGAAATCATCAAGAAATAAATAAGAGGATTGCCAGCCACCAGGTAGGGTCCGGGACTTGAAATATGCCAGCCTTCTGTAATGGGGAAGAATAATAGCTCACATTTTTATGACATTAGGCAATTTGCATATGATTTTCTCCTCCACTTTTTCTCCACAGTGACCCTGAAAGGTTGGTAATACAAGTAGTATATCTCTATTTACAGATGAGAAAACTGAGGTTGACACCTATTAGGTGATAGCCAAACTTCTGACTCCATGCCTCATTTCTTTTTCATTTTACTATGCCACATAGAATGGCCTTTCCTCCATTCTTCTGTTCAGGAGAGATGGTTGAACATAGATAGAATATTGAGTTTAACACCAAATTTGAAATTACCTAGTAACAGTCTTTAAGAATTTTATTGTTTTGGCAGAGAATTGTAGAAGAACTTTGTATATATAAACAGAACTCCAGGTGGCCATATGTAGTTACTGAGTTAAGAATTAAATGAAATCTTGTGAATAAATTTAAGTGATGATATAAACATACATACATACACACATATACACACACACACACACACACACGTATGTGATATATTTAATGACAACCCTTAAAATCCTTTCCTTCATCTTCCTTAGATCTCCCTTGTGATTTCTCTCTCTCTCTCCCTCCCATTTAAATTCATTATTAATTTCCAAGGTTTTTCCATGTTTGTTGATATGTAGTCCTTTAATTTCTCTTGTCTTATTAATATAGCTAGAAAGGTTGGTCATGAGTGCCATGGAAACCATTGAACGTATGTAAGACCATTGAACAGAGTATGTTTATGAGCTATTATTTTCAGATAAAAGGGAGATAAGGTGGACATCCTAAAAATGAATAAATCGATGTGGTGTATCAGAAACTTAAGGAAAGGGATAATATGCTTAATATATATTCATTGATTAAATAATTGTCTTTTAAAATCTGACTTTTTCAGGAGAAATTTTCCAGTTGACTTGAACTCTTTAGTCTTTGATTTCTCCAGGTTGTGACTTGAGCCTGAAATAATTTCCTTTTCAGCTGAATCATTGACTTAAATTTATTCTACTTTACTTTTTTACCCTACTGCTTTGGGGAAAAAAATAGGCTCCTTGACCTGTCATGTCTACTTTTGACATAAAGTATATTTGTTGATACTTTATCAAGAACATAATTGCTTTTTTTGAAAATTCTTTAGGATGCACAGACAGTTAGAACATTAACTCTCATCTCAAAAGCCATTCAGACTTTGGGAAGTTGGGGAAGTCTGTCTAAAAGCAAGGTGAGTGTAGTTATCTTTCTAATATAGCCATTTTCAAATCTGTAGCCATCATAACCACAAATTCTTTCTTTCTCATCCCTTCCCCCTACCTTCCTGCAAATAATAATAGACAAAACACAGCAGTCTTCTGCCTTCCCTAAGCAGCTCTCTGCACAGCTTCACTGTGGTCTCTGAAGTAAATCTTAAGGATAGGAGGTGGGAGAAATCTAGTGCAAGATCTGCTCACCCCATTCATTTATGAGACCTCTTCCATTGCCTTTTGGACTCCCTCATGTCTTGTCTTTTGGTGTATGAATCGTGTTATACTGATACATTTAGGCTTCTACTAACAGAAATCTTGTTTTCTTTCTTAGTCAAGTTTCAAAGAGACATTCATGTGCGAGTTTTTCAAAATGTTTCAAGAAGAGAGATATATTGAAGCAGTTAAAAAGGTATGATAATATTCTTCTCTGTTAATACTTAAGAATTCTTTACCATTTGTAATTGAATTAATAAAATAGTATATTTTAGACATGAAAGGCAAAAAAAGAAATGTTTTTCTGTGAATTATTTTTATCATTTTCTCCAAACTTCTTCATGTTGTTTTCAGGGTTAAAGCTAAATTTAATTTCTTTTTTAAACTTTAAAATCCTACAGTACATGCTATAAAGCAGTAAGTCATTCAACCCTGGAAGCCAGCAATTCCATTGTCTCATTGTACAGCCCCAAAATAAGTAAATAACCATCACTATTATGGAATGATTAAGGGTAAGAGAGAGGCTGGTCTGTTTTAATGAAAAGCCCTACTTGTAGGATATTTTTAAAGACTCTACTTTTATTTTCAAATATAATACTTAATTTAAAGTCAGTGAATATTAAGTAAGACAAGGTTAAGTTAGTGGAAAGAATTATAGTTAGTTAATATATGTATGCCACTATATATGAAAACATGAGGTTTCCAATAAATGAAAGTAATGATTCTATCTAGCCGTAAAAAGCACATTGAATACTTAATATTTCAAGCTCTTACTTTGAAAAAGTTGCTGATTTTAGACGTGACTTGCCTTACTAATAATACTTGAAAAACTCACAGAGGAAAATTTTAGCCTGTTAACTGGTGAAGTCTTATCATTTTATACTTGTGGGCAACATGGAGAAGTATAGAATGTAGACAAGGTGGATAGTTGAACAATCAGACCAAAAGAGAATAGTCATTGATGGTTTGGAATCACCGTGGAGGAGGCCCCCAATATACTAGTGACCATGGGATCTTTCCATGGCCCTTCAGTGTCATTAATGTCATGCTTGTCACGTTTACAGATGACATAAAACTCAGAGGGATATCAAGTACATTAAATGACAAAGCCAGTATCAAGAGACCTCAGCGTGCCAAAACAATGGGTCAAGTCAAATAAGATGACATGTAATAGGAGTAAGTGTAAAATACTATACTTAGGTTTTATCGATTGGGAGAAGACAAGGCTTGATTTCTGTGGAAAAACTTTAAGGGTTTCAGTGGACTGAAAGCTCATCATGAATTAACAGTATGATATGACAGCCAAAAAGTAGCTTGGTTTGTTATTAAGAGGTATGCTGTCCAGGATGAAGAATGCAGCAGTCCTGTTGCTCTCTGCTGGGGTCAGATCACATCCGGAATGCTGTTTTCAATTCAGGGTTTTAAGGACAGACTAAAACATCATCAGAGAAGGGTGTCCAAGTGACTCAAGGCAATGCAATATCCAGATTGATCGAGGGACGTATGGACATTTCACTTAGAGAAGAGAAGACAGACATGGGAGGGGGTTGAAGGGGCATGGGAGCTGTCTGCAGGTGCTTGAAGAACTGTCACATGAGTGACTAAACTTGTTCTCCTTGGTCCTGGAAATTAAGAAGAAGCAAAGAGGCAGATTTTAACTTGACATAAGGAAAGACATCTTGGCAATTACAGCTGCCTAAAATTGGAATAAACTGCCTTAAGAACTAATGGGTTCTCCCTTACTAAAGTGATCAGTTAAAGCCAAATGACCATTTGTTCATCTTAGAGTCATTGACTTCAGAGGTCATCTCATCCAGCCCACTTGTTTTGTAGTTAAGGCCCAGGGAGTTTGTCACTTATCCAGGTGTGGAGAAGAATGGGAGGGAGGATATATCAGAAGTCAGATTTTTGTTTAGTTATGGGCTCCGGGTGATGGTTTCTGAAGGCCCTTCCATTTCTGAAATTACTTTTTAATGTGTTTTTATTCATAAAAATTATATGTACAGTGTTCTAGTACCTCTGAAGGTAAGAAATTTGTTACACTGAAGACTATTTTTGGATGTTGCCAGTATATCATACTCAGAGGCAGCATTCAGTAAATGAAAATGACGACAGAAAGATGAAATTGGTAGGTTTCATTTCAAAACAAGAAAAAAGATAGTTTTTCAAAACTAAAACTAGCTATTGAGGCCTTTGAATATAAATTCTCTCTCATTTCAAAAGAACAGGCAGAGCTAAGCTGTCCTTTTATTTCTAGGACATTGCTAAAACATTAGTAGGACATCGTGGGCTGACTTATGTTGGCAAGGTTATGATGCACTATCTTTTGTTTTAAAGATGTGGCCTTTTTTTTCCTGTGTTTTCTGGCTACTGTGTGCCAGGAAATGATTTTTTCTGGAGTTGGTTATGGCTAAACATATGCTGATATAATCAAAATATGCAGTTGATAATGTCAGTCAAGAAAAGATTTAAGAATAGTAGGAGTTTAAAGAGTTCTCTCTTTGCCCTGAATCACCCCCTCACGTTCTCATTGACTGTTACCATACTCCACCCCCAGTGTCAAATTTTGTTCTTGGCGCCTGGACTGGTAAGATTTTTTTAGCCAAATATGCTAATATTCTACATGATTATTGGTCATAAGGCTAGCAGTGTACAGCACTAGAAATTCTAAAATGTTATACATTCTAGTGTCTGATTTTTTATTGGCACTCTCTTAAGGATAGCTGAGCTGGTAGGTGTCAGACCATTAGTCATGTAGTAACTGGTTCCTTCTTTCACACTGATCTACCCTAGTTTACTATTTCTGGCTGTCAGTTCTTTATAGTCTATGGAAAAAGACAATCCTTAGGAGAAGAAAGTCTAAAGAATGTTCCTTAATTTTAGTTACCTACATCATCATCTTTGCTAGGTTTTGTTAAAGAGGCTGAGGTTGGGAAGCTTAGGCCTTGAGTAACTCTGTTCTGTCTAGTTTGTGGGGTGGTCATTTATGGGTCACAAAGAAATGAGGTAGTTACTTGGAGAATCCCTCTAATCCTCCTGCGTACCTCTTCTCAAGGACTGAGATCCCCAAAGGCAGTGTTCTTTGTCTTTTTCTCCCTCAATACCCTTGTTACTTCTAAAAGATTCCATTCAAAGGAGCAAGGAGCAAGTGTCCATGGAAGGAACCTAGTAATTTATTTATTGGCTGGGGAGTACCTGGGTTGAAGAGTCATATAGCCTGACTGTTAGAAAAGGACACTGGACTAGGTGTCAGTAGGTCTAGGTTTGAATTCCAGCTCTTCCTCTTATGTACAACCTTTGTCACTATGAGGCTTTACGTCTCTGTTCTTCTGCCTCCTATCACACATAGTACTATGTAACCTTAAAGTTTCCTTCGAGCCATAAAGCTGATAGTTCTATCAAATTACACATAGTCCAACCTATCTTGGGGACATGAAAGTAGGCCCCAAGATGGTAGGGAACCCCTTTGGACCCCACAGTAAGAATTGTTCCTTGAAGCCACTCTTAGCTTCTTCTTACATACCTGGCTGAGAAGAAGAATATTTTCTCAGTCACTGTTCTTTTCTCTCTGGAATCCAGGTGGCCAGTGGTTTAGGGAGAAGCTTTTTCTGACCACATGGCTCCATTTCATTGGGCAAGCCAGTGTAATTGTAGCTGTGGGACCTATTGATCTAAATTACTATATTCCCTTCTTGCCATGGTGCAGGATACATTTTCCCATAAAAATTAAGTTTTAGAGGATATAAGTTGGGGACCTTTGTGCTATGCAATCTTTGTTTATTAAATTTCTATTAACTAGCAGCTTTACCTTTATAGTGAACAAGTTATAAGTGTTATAAATTGAATTTGAGGATCAGTTTGACTTCTTTTTTTCAGTATGTCAGTAATTTTTATGTAAAAAACTTTTCTCTTCACTTAGTTCTTGGAAGAAATTTCATCTACTGAAAGTAAAGAACCCAGTGGTATGAGTGAGCCAGTACATCTAAAAGAAGGGTAATTTAATCGTGTGTGTGTGTGTGTGTGTGTGTGTGTGTGTGTTGTCATTCATTTATTTATTTTAAGTAATGTTACAGGAAAGAAATTAAACATCATGTTCTAGTGCAGAATGTATGAGCTTGTGGGAGCCAGAATCCTTTGGAGATTTAGTCCCACCCAACTCTGCCACTGACTAGCTATATTACTGTAACTAAATTCACGTAACTCTGTTGCTGTTTCTTCATCTGTCTCAATGCATGAATAATACATTTCATGCCTACATCATTGTCCTTTAAAAAGTTGAAATTACTGAACAAATATAAGGTGATGGTGGTAGTACTTGATGTTTTTACTAAATTGATCTGCAGTTGCCTTTAATCCCAGAAGCACACAGCCAACCTTTTTATGCTATGTAACATAAGTATAGGTACTGAAATAATAAAGATCTTATGCCTTAGTACTCAAGTGCAAAATTCAGTTTATGTGAGATAGATAGGTGAAGACAATCTTCCAAAATTGTTATTAGATACACAGAGCTGTTCAAAGGATAGTATTACCAATATTGAATTACCTAAGTGAGTCTATGGGCCTAAATATCTGCATTGTTTTAACAGAGAAATGTACAAAAGAGCTCAAGGAAGAAATCGGATTGGAAAAAAAAATTTCAAGAAACGATGGTTCTGCCTCACAAGCAGAGAACTCACCTACCACAAGCAACCAGGTAGTTGTGCTTACCCTGTATTGTGGGGTATTTTGATGAGTTTTACTTTAATTTTTTTTTTATTTTTACTTATTTATGGTTATATCATGTGCTACTGCAGATAAAGTTCTACTGGTCTGCTGGGCAGCTAGGTGGTGCAGAGGATCGAGCACTAGGCCTGGAGTCAGGAAGACCTGAGTTCAAATCTAGTCTAAGACACTTAACAGTGTGACCCTGGTCAAGTCACTTAGCCTGTGTTTGCCTCAGTTCCTCATCTGTAAAATGGAGCCATACTGGAGAAGGATATAGCATACCACTCTAGTATCTTTACCAAGAAAACCCCAAAATGGGGTCACAAAGAGTTGGACACAACTGAAACGACTGAACAGTATCAACAAAGGAACAAGATGTGTTGCTTTTAAAATAGAATTTTTTAAATTTACCATTAAAAAAAAATCTCACTTAACACTTTTGTATATAGGTCACATACAAACATATATGTGAGTTTGTATGCACATACATACGTATACATGCACATATATATATACACAACGAACATGAATTTGGACAGAACTCAAGAGGTGGTGAAGGGTAGAAGGGCCTGGTGTGCTGTGGTCCATAGGGTCCCAGAGAGTCAAACATCAGTGAATGACTGAATAACAATAGATGTATACATCTACCCATTTGTAAATAGGTCATTTTAAAAAAAATAAATTTTAAGTATAATAACTCAACAAAAACATTCAAATATGCGAACACGATTTTTAAATGATCTTATCACAAACTCCATTTACAATTTGGTTTTGTTTGTTTTTAGTGTATAGTAACCTGAATAAGATAATTTTTTAAAATGCCTGTTTACTTCCATGTACCCTCTACTCTTCTGTGTTTTTCCCCTTCTGGATTAATTGCTGCTGCTTTACATATAAATAAATAAGCAAACACACACATACATATATATGTATGTATGCATGTATATACACACATACCTATTGCTATAGTTGATATGCATTAATTGTTCTGGTTCTATTTTCTTCATCTTTCACAAAAGACCTCACGTATTTCTAGTGTAAAGCATCTACGTAAGTGTATACAGACATACATCTAATGACCTTTGATTTCATTGCTATAATCACTGTCACCACTAGCACAGATCACAGCTTTACCATAGTGGTTTAATCAGGCGATCAGACTTCCTCAGTGATGAGCCTTGTACTTAGCTGTGTTGGTCCTCAGGTGATAGACATACAAATTCATTCATCTCATACTCATAGCCTTTCTAAAATGGTAGGAGGGCCACAGAGTTTGTACTACGTTAATGTAGCTTTCGAAAACCTAGGATCACCTCCATACATGATGAGACATCCAAGTAGGACTGTGTATGTGTATTGCGTGTGTGTGTGTGTGTACATACATACACACACTCACACTTTTACCTAAATGTGAAATGCACATTTCTTCTAAAAGAACTGTGATTTTGATATTGAAATGTAATTTCTGGGACTCCTTGTGAATATGGGAGATCAAGTAAAGCCCAAAAAAGCTACATATTGGTTAAATCTGCAACAAAAAAGAATATGTAACAAATGGTGTTTATTGTTTTGTCTACTTTCTATTTGCAATTTTCTCATTTTTGTTTTTCAAGATTATTTCAATTCATTTTATATATCCATTTCATTCTTTTAGGCAAAGATGCAATTTATACCATTCCAATCAGAAACATTCTTGCTGTGGAAAAACTGGAAGAGAGCTCTTTTAACAAGAAAAATGTAAGTTATACAAGTAAATGTAATTACCTTTCATTTAATAGGCCCTTTAGTAATTGAAACTTTCTACAAAGTAGACTGTAGGAATTGTTAAAAGTATGTTGCTCATTGTGTGATGACCAACATTGTGTAATGACTGACTTTGATAGACTTAGCTCCTCTAAGCAATGGAATAATACAAGACAATTCCAAAAGACTCATGATGGAAAATGCTATCCACATCCAGAGAAAGAACTATGGAGTCTGAATGCAAATCGAAGCATACTGTTTTCAGTTTCACTGCTCTTTCTTATCTCTGTGACTAGGCAAGTCATAAAGCCTTTCTGGGCCTCAATTCCCTCATCTGCAAAATGCTGGAGTAGATCAGGGGCTCTTAACTTGGAGTCCATGAACTTATTTTTTGCTTCCTTTGAATTCTTATGCATTTTATTTTATACGTTTAAAAAAGTTTTGAGAAGAGATCCATGACAAAAAAAAGTTAAGACTCTTTCCTGGAGGAGATTATTTCTGAGCACATGTTGTTGTCTTCTCAAGAATACTAGCCTCTCAGTTCATAAGTCTTAATTCCCATGAATTAAACCTCTGCTCTACCATAGCCACTCATAAACACAGTTCCACCTTAGACCTTAGCATTACCTCCAAACTGCACCATCTCCTTGGTCTTGAATTCTGGGATTCTCCTTTCTGAACGTTGTTTCCCTGTCCTTTCCAGCAGTCTTATTTCACTTCTCCTAAACCCCTTGCCATTCCCAGACACTCCCTGTACCAGCATCACTCAGGAACTTTTCTTCTTTTGAGGTCCATTCAGGCTGTATTTATTACCCAGTCAGGATTCTGGTAGAGTTATCTGTTGATCTCCAGAATATTCTCCTTCCTTTCTCATTGAATTAAGTGCCTAACTCAGTCTTCGTCTCTTCCTCCACTTCTACCCTCACACCAAAGGGCTTCAACATACATATTAATATTAATATGCCTTTGAAGACTCCAGCCTCTCAGTTCCTCAGCTACTCATTTCCCATGACCTCCTGCTCCACTTTTTCTCAGATACTTATAGAAGTGGTCCTGTACCCTTGCTCTTGCCTTCAGCCACAACTCCTCTATTTCCTTGTTCACGAACTCTGAAATTCCTTTATCTGATCATAATCTTTTGTCATTCCATTTTCCCCTCTATCTAACAACCCTTAAGCCTATCGTTTGTCCTCACTGTGCCCTCCAATCTCTCCAACCCTCAGTTCTTCCCTAGGCCATCACCTCTGCACTAACTACACTCTCCTCCCTCATCTTCACTCCTTAGGGAATGCGTTCAACTCGATGCTTTTCTTCTCAAGTCCCCTGCAGCTTCATCCAGTTGCCAGGATTGCATTGCTAAGGCCCAGTCTTAGATTGCTCCCATCATCTATTGTCTTCACGGCATATCGAACAAGGTTGGGAAAAAATCACCGAAGAGTGATGAGTGAGGCCACTACAAATTTATGATGTAATCTCTACTTGACACCCATCACAGCGTCAACTTCGTAGCAAGGCAACGATTCACTGTCCAGAACACTCACCATAGTGGCTTTTCCAAACCTTTTCATCCCTTCCCAGACCTCCCACACTCCTACCTTCTCAGAAAATTAAGGCCTTTCCCAAGAGTTGCTTTTTGTCACCTCCTCCTCATCTCATATCACCCACATGCCTTCCGCTACTACCTTCCCCTTAATTCCTATCTCACGTGAGGAGGTGATCATTCTCTTTGCCAAAGCAAAACCTTCCATATGCACAAGTGATCCCATTCTATCTTGTCTTCTTCCAGCATATTGACCCCCTTGATCATTCCCATAGTCTCACTAATCTTCAGTCTCTTCTTATCTACTGGGGACTTTCCTGCTGCCTACACAGCCAAATCTCTCCCATTTTCAACCTCTGATCCCTCAATTCCTCATTCCCACCCTACCCCCTTTGATTCATCCATACCCACTAGCTGTCATGTCTCTCTGAGAAGGCAGTCTGCAATTAGTACCTTTAGTTTCTTTCTTCTCATTGTTACCTCTCAGTAGTTTGGTTTCCAACCTTATCATTCAACTGAAACTGCTGTGTTCAAAGTTTCCAGTGATCTAGTTATAAAATCTAGTGGCCTTTTCTCAATCTTTCTTGACTTCTTTGCAGCTTTTGACATTGTTGATCNCCTAGTTATCAAATCTAGTGGCCTTTTCTCAATCTTTCTTGACTTCTTTGCAGCTTTTGACATTGTTGATCACTCAACTTCTCCTTGATGCTCTCTTACCTCTACTCCTTCTTTACACTATTCTTTCCTTCTCCTACTTGTCTGATGGCTGTTCCTTCGCCTGCCTTGCTGGATCTTCATCTGTAGAGCCACGGGTATCTCCCAAGTCTCTTTCCTGGGCCCTCATGTCTTCTCCTTCTGTGCTGTTTCACATAGTGATCTTATCAGCTCTCGTAGATTTCAATTTTCATCTCTGTGCTAATAATTCCTAAATTTACTTATCAAGCCCTAACCCTTCCTTATCTCCAACTTCCTATAGAACATCTCAAACTGGATGGCCCATAGACACCTGAGACTCAACAAAACTGAACTCATCTTTTCCCGCAAACCCTCCCTCCTTCCAAACTTCCCTATTACTGTTGAGGACACCACCATCCTCCCATTTACCCATGCTTGCCACCTATGAACACACCTGATTCAATGTGGAATGTTTTCCTTGACTCCTTAGTCTCTCGAACCCCCTACCAATCTTTTGCCAGGTCCTGTTGATTCTGTATTCTTAACATCTCTCATATTTACCCTTTTCTCTCCTCTGACACAGCTGCCACACTGGTACAAGCCCTCATTATGCCTGCACTGTTCCACTAGCTGGCTGGTTGGTCTTTGCTTGTCTCTCCCTACTCCATTTTCCACTTAGACGTCAAACTGATCTTCCTAAAACGAAGATCTGACTATATCAGCACCACTACCTTCCCCAAACCCAATTCAAAAAATTCCACTTACTCCCTGTTACCTCTAGGCTCAAGTATAAAATCCTCTGTTTGGCTTTTAAAGCCCTTCATACTTGGTCCTTTCCTATCTCTCCAATCTTACACCTCACTGCCCTCCACATACTCTATGATCTAATCACATTGGACTCCTTGCTGACACTCCCCTCTCCTCACTCCCTGCATTTTTACTGACTTTTCCTCACACCTGGACTTTTTTCCCTTCTCATCTCTTCCGGGCTCCCCTGGCTTCCTTCAAGCCTCAGCTGACATCTCACCTTTTATAAGATGCCATGTGCTAGTACCTTCTCTTGGGATGATCTCCAGTTTGTCCATATAAATCTTATATGTACAGTTATTTGTATACTGTTTCCCACATTAGAGCGTGGCTCCTTGAAGGTTTTTTGCTTGTATACCCAGTGCTTAGCATAGTGACTGACAAATAGTAGGCACTTAATAAATGCTTGTCGACTTGCTGGCTTGACTGAACCACTTGGAGTCCTTCAATTCCTTCCTGTTCTCCTTAGCTAGTTCTTCCCTTCACACAACTTGAGCCTAGAGTTAAACATTTGAACTCTCATGTTTTCTACCCTTCAATGTCCACCTCCTCTGCCCTGGTCCTCCTGTCAGTTAGGCTCTGCTGGTGCTTAAACCTCAGTTACCATCACCTGCTCCATTCCTGATCACCGCTGGAGTAAGTCATGGAGCAGAGGCATCTAGAGCCACTGGAAACTCATGGTATCTGAGAGATAGATGGGTAGATTTTGTTAAACTGAAAAAGTAATCATATGTATTAGTAATTACTGATGTTGAGTGCCTTTAAGACTGTCAACCCCAGTTTGCATTTCCTCTTTCTTTTTTATCAGAGCTGGCAATTTTCCCAATCTAATTAACTTAAATTCCGTATTTACTTCCTTACATGGTAGATACTGATGTTACCATCCAAAAAGACAGTCATTCCAGTGTCATCAGTGAAAACACTGGAAAAGTAGAGAAGTACTAAGACATCTGTTCAGTTTCACATCTCTATTTGTCCTTCCAGTTTCTTTTATAAATGTTTTCAGGATGATCTGGCTTAGTTGAGTCTCATGCCAAGCTTTCTGTGGGATACTTTTCCTCCTTCCATGTTATTATGCTTTTTCTGAGGCCAAACTGCTTATACTTTTCCATCATCCTATTCCTGATAATGTTTTACATATTAATTTATATTCATACTGTTGACTTTGCCTTTGGTTACCATGTCTCTCTACTTGTCAAGGAAAAGTGTTTGTTGGTTATAGCCATTTCCAGACTTCATTTTACCTCCTTTTTATAGCACATCATCAGTTTAGATTAATTTTATCTCATAAATAATGACAGTTAATGTATTTCCCCTCCCCCTGAGTCATTTCCCACCTTTCCTAGTCATCTGTATATTTAAATGATTCAGATTGGATCTATCTTTTCATCATCATTCTTTTTTCCAAAATTTTAATGTTAATTTTCTTTTTGCTCTGACCAGATAGTCTCTAACTGTGCACTGATAGTTGATTGTGAAATAATGCCCACAATAATAACTTTTCATTTCCTGTCATTCAATTATAGCCAATTAAACTTTTTTTGTGATTTTGTATAGTGATTGCCCTGTCTGAAATTTTTCAACTCTTTTCTTAGAGAAAGTATTCCCTGGAGACTTTTGCCTCTTTCCCTTCCCAAATCTTGTTTTCACTATTTTTTCACTGTATTTTTCACTATTGTTCCCTATACCTACTTTCATATTAATGTTACCACATTTCAAAATATTATGTCACCTTGCTTTGGAGGATATATAAGGTCCTTTCTAAAGTTGCTGTGGCTGAAGAATTCACCACCTACTGACAGTTTCTGGTGATGAGTAATTCTGTACTTAACTAGACCAGTCTTCCACAGAAATAACCTCTATATTTAACCAGTATCAAGCTGGAACTTTGCAATTGAACTGAATTCAAAAAGTATTTATTAAATTGTGTAGTTGCTAGACAAAAATGAAATAGTCCCTCCTCTTAAGCTTATATTCTCCAGGGGAACTGCTATTTCTAAGGTTACGCATGTCCTCCTAATTGCCAAACCAGTCACATTTTCTTAAATCTTATTTTCCTTGGCCCTTTTGATTACTCTTTCTTGATACTCACTCGCCTGTCTCTTGACTTCCATGGAGCTGCTCTCCCCTGGTTTTCCTCTTATCTTTGTGACCACATCTCTCTCTTTTTATTAAAGTTGTATTGATGTGTTTTATTGTTACATTACAAACATTGCCGCTTACTCCCACTTTGTGAGAGGTCTCTTGTAACAAATGCAATTAAGTAAAACTAGTAAGACAGTGACATCGTCTGAAAGTGCATCCAATATTTCCATCTGTAGTGCATCTCCCCCACCTCACTATTTTTAACAAATTAAGAGGAGTCTGTTTTCCCTTCTACTTCCCATTCCATCAAAAAAAAATTGGGGGGGAGGGGTAATAAATATGCACAGTCAAGCAAAATAAATTCCCTTAATGACCGTATGCAAAAATAGATATCTCATTCTGTATCCTAAATCTATTACTTGTCTGTAAATGGATAGCATAGTTCTTACAGTTTTCAAAGTTGTTTTTACCATGTTGTTGTAAAAATTATTTTACACGTTCTGTTCTTTTCATTCTTCATCATTGTATAGAAGTCCTCAAAACTGTTCATTTTTATATTATAGCATAAATTAATAATGATAATATAATATTAATTGTTTTCTAGTTCTTCTTACTTCTCTTTGCATCAGTTCACTGGGGAATGATTCTGCTTCTTATAAATTTGAAACAGTTCCTTATGTATCTTGGAAATAAGACATTTTCCAAGAAACTTGTTGCAAGGCCTTCCACATTCCATGACCAAACTACTCTTCCCGTCTTTTTCACACTACTTTCTTTCTCACAGTCTACATTCCAGCCAAACTGAACTACCAACTGGTCTTGGATGGTCTTACCATCTTGCACCACCGTATTTGCCTGTTTAAATAGGTTTCAAGGCCAAGTCCTGGAGCTAGCTATTCCAGGAAATCTTTCCAGACCCTTTCTGTTAGAAGTGGTCTCTCTGAACCTAAATTCTGTATCCTTCCCTATAGCAATATATTTTCTAATATTCTTTTGGTAGCATTTAGTGTTAAAAATGCCTAATAAGCCACTGTCTTGTATCAAAAATTCAAAGAAAATTAGTTCCAATAATACATAAACTGCTTTAGTACAAATGTGATCTTGATACATAGACCAAGGAGAAAAAATGATAAATCGATGTCATTAATGACTATTGATGTGAAAATTTTAAATAAAATATTAGCAGAGAAGCTGCATCAGCATATTAAAAAGATCATACGCTATGACCAGGTGGCATTTATTTCTGGAATTCAGGATTGGTTCAGTGTTAGGAATGCTATAAACATAATAGACCCTATTAATAAGAATAAAATCATAATTATAGCAATAAATGCAAAAAAGTCTTTTGATAAACTACAACCCACACCCCCCCATCCTCCATTCCTTTTTAATTAAATACTAAAAAACACAGAAATAAATAGATCTTTTCTTAGTATGATAAATTGTATCAATCTAAAACCAAGAGCGAGCATATAATGGGCAAAACTAGAAGCCTTTCCAATAAAAGTAGGAGTAAAAGCAAGAATGTCCATCATCACCATTGTTATTTAATAGATGGCTAGAAATACTAATAGCTAGTAGTAACACCAACATAAGAAAAAGAAGAAAAGGGAAATAAACAACCAAAAAAGATTTAAGAACTCTGATTAGTGCGGTGACCAACCATGATTATTCCTCAGTACCAGTGATGAAACATGCTACCCACCTCCTGACATAGAGATGATTAGCTTCAGATACAGAATGAGGCTCATATTTTTGGATATGCCAAGCATCAAATTTTGTCTTGCTTACCTGTGCATATTTAATGACTAGAATTTTTTTCTTTCAAGTTTTTTTTGGGGGGGGGGATTGCAGGGAGGCGAGATATTGTGAGTTACCAAAAAAAGTATGTTTACATGTATATATGTGTGTGTATATTTTAAATACACAAAAGAGAAGAAAAGAAAACAGACAAGCAGAACAGGTTTTAAAGTGTTATGTTAATTTGTTACATACTTGGAAGGAGAAACAAGCTATATATGGAACAGATTTCCATCTTCAGGTTATAAAATCTACTTTGTACATGAAAATGACTGTATTATTTGGTGTTTCCTTCTGAATTTTAAAAAAAATAAATACTAGTCATAATAATGATAAACTACCCTTGCAGTTTCCTAGACTAAGATTATACCAACATACCTAATGAATATTAATGCAACATTTTAAAATAAAATATTCGCAAAGAAACTACAGTACCATATTGTTAAGGTCTTACACAATGACCAGGCTAGATTTATGCTAAGAATGCCAAATTGATTCCATATTAGGAAAATTATAAACATAATTAATCATATTAATAACAAAAACAATCCACGTAATGCTTATATTAATAGATGAAGAAAAGGCTTTTGACAGGATACAATACCTGTTCCTGTTTTGTTTTGGTTTTTAACACAAAAAAATCCCACGTTAGGATAGGAATGAAAGGAGTTTTCCTAAAAATGATAAGTAGTATCTAAGAGGGGTAAGCTAGAGGCCTTTCCAGTAAAATCGGGGAAAGTAAGATGACCATTATCACTATAACTATTGAGTGTTTTGCTCGAAATGATAGCTATAGAAATAAGACACATAGAAAAAAAAAGAAATGGAAAGAATGAATACAGGCAAAGAGGAAATAAAATATCTCTTTTTGCAAATGATAGGATGGTTTGCTTAGAGAACTCTAGAAGACTCAACTAAGAAACTAACTGAAACCATTAACAATTTCAGTTATAGGATATAAACCACATGAATCATCAGCATTTCTTTAGATTACCAATAAAATTCAGCAGAAAGAGGTAGTAAGAGATTTAAGACAATATAAAGTACTTAGGAGTCTGCTTGCCAAGATACACTGGAACTAGATGAACATTAAAACATTCTTTATGTAAATACAGATCCAGATAGTTAGAGAAATGTTTGTTGCTCATAGTTAGGATGAACCAATACAACAAAAATGACAACATTATGTAAGTTAATTTACTTATTCAATGCCATAGCATCCAAACTCCAAAAGATTACTGTATAGCACTACAAAAAATAATAACAAAATTCATCTGGAGGAACAAAAGGTCAAGAATAACAAGGGAATTAAAAATTTTTTAAGTGGAAATTAAGGAGTCTTACCAGTAAATGCTCTCAAACTATACTACAATGCTATAATCATCAAAACAGTTTGGTACTAGATAAGAAATGAAGACATTGATCAGTAGAATGGATCAGATATGTGATATACAGAAGTAAATGAGCACATCTGGCAGAAACTAGGTATAGACCAACATTCACACCATATACCAAGACAAGTTCCAAATGGATACATGATTTAGGCATAAAGGGGCATACAATAAACAAATTAGAGGAACAGTAAAGAGATTACCCATTAGTTCTATGGATAGAGGAAAAGTTCATAACCAAATAGGAGATAGAGGGATTCACAGAAGGCAGAGTGGACAATTTTGATTACATTTTTTTTTATTTGCACAAACAAAATCAATGCAGCTAAAATTAAAAGAGATGCAGGGAATTGGGGGTGGGGAGATGGACTCTATTCATCAAGCTTCTGATAGAAGTCTCATTTGTAAAATTATATATAAAGGGAAATGAGTCAAATGTATGAGAATAAGAGCTGTTTTCCAATTGACAAATGATCAAAGGATATGATATGAATAGGTGGGTTTTGGAGGAAGAAATAGCCAGATTAAAAAAATGCTCTAAATCTTTATTAGAAAAAGGCAAATTTAAACAATTTTTAAGGTACCACTTCATACCATAAGATTGGCCCAGTTGACAGAAAAAGGGAAATGACTAATGCTAGCAGGACTCTGAGAAAACAGGTTCATTAACCCACTGTTGGAGCTTTGCACTGGTCTGGAAAGCAGTTGTGAGCTATTCCCAAAAAAGCTATTGCACTGTGCATATCTTTTGACACAGCAATAGTACCAAGTCGGCACCCCTAAGAGATCAAAGAAAGAGGAAAAGCACTCGTATGTGCAAGAAATATTTATGACAGCTCTTTTTGTGATAGCAAAAAATTGGAAACTGGGGCGGGGAGGGGCAGCCATCAGTTATGAAATGTCTAAACAAGTTATGGCGTATGAATATGATAGAATAATATTGTTCTGTAAGAATTGATAAAGAGTTTGGTTTCAGAGAAACGTGGGGAAGATTTGTATAAACTGATAATGAGCCAAACAAAAATAATAATTTATACAATATCAACAATATTGTAAAGATAATCCATTTTGAAGGACTTAGGAACTCTGATCAATACGATGACCAAACACAATTCCAATGATGAATCATGCTGTCCAACTCCAGATAGAGAGCCAGTGGACTCAGAGTGCAGATTCAAGCATATATTCTTTCTTCTTATGGACATGGTTAATTCAGGAATTTGTTTTGGTTGACATGGTGAATAATGGGTTTTGCTTTTCTTGCCTTTTCAATGGGTGGGAGAAATGGAAAAGAGAGAATTTGGAATTGAAAAGAAAATGAAACTGAATTCTTTAAAAATGGCATCACTAACTATTCTTTGATCCCAAGAAAGTTTTGTTTTAGGGATCAGCATCAGTCTAGTGCAAAATAGATGAATAGTGGCAAACAGTGGTCTCAAAGCAAGGAGTAGGGAAAAGAATTAAATTTGCAATTTTGACATAATGGTTATTGATTCATTTCAATTAATAATTGTCAAAATAACAAGAACCTTAAACTGATGACTCCAAAAGAAATATTTTCTGGCACGAAGAACCCTTTGGAGAAATTACAGCTCACATTTATGTAGTAGTTTACAAAATTATGGGTAAATAAACTTTATCTTTGCCATTTTTACTGGGTTTCTTGGTAGATTTGCAAAAATAATATTATCAGGTAATAAAGGAAATTTACCTCTAAAAACCAATTTTCCAGATTGAAATTTCCTAAACTTCAGACAGTTCCTCTAGGAAAAGCTTCTTAACCTGGGGTTCATGAATTTTTTAATATACATTTTAATAACTGTATTTCAATGTAATTGATTTCCTTTGTAATCTTAAATATTTTATTTTGTGCATTTAAAACATGATAATATTCTGTGACACAAAAAGAGTTAAGAATCTCTGCTCTAGGGTTTATTGTTCAGTTCTTCAGAATTGTATTTTAATTTTCTCCTTAGCACCACTTATCTGAAAAGTGTGCTAGAGTCCTAATCTATTCCTTTGAATAGAAGGAATTTACCCCTCTTTTAAGACCCAGATAAAATACCATCTCCTTCCATTACACTTGATACATTTCTTTGTGTACTACTGATGTTTGTTTTGTATTAATCGTTTTTAGTGTAAATACCCTGTGTCCTCATAGATCATAAGCTTCTTTAAGTAAGAGATCATTTCTTAGTTTTGTAACTTCCTCAAGGACCTCCTTCAGTGCTTTGAACCTACACATATGTTTAACGGATAAACAAATGTTGCTGTATAGATGAGCTCAAGCTATAGCAGTAGTGTCTGATGAAAAATAATACAGAAGGATTCTTAGTTTTTACTTTTTAAACGAGAGTAATACAAATTTTTTATTAATTTATTTTGATTTATCAGCAATCACTTCCGTCAGCTTTTGAGTTTTAGATTTTTCTTCTCCCCCCCCCCCACTCCCCAAGACAGCTCACAATCTGATAGAGGCTATACATATACATTCCTATTAAACATATTTTCACATTAGTG
>NW_020954588.1:6603519-6603896 GCF_900497805.2 Vombatus ursinus
ATCTTAGATCCTTGCATCATTGAGAAGGGCTAAGTCTACCAACGTTAGTCATCGCACAATGTGGCTGTTGCCGTGTACAACGTGTTCTTGGTTCTGCTCACTTCATTCAGCATCAGTCCATACAAGTCTTTCCAGGTTTTTCTGAAGTCAGCCTGTTCATCATTTCTTACAGCACAATAATATTCCATTACATTCATATACCACAACTTGTTCAGCCATTCCCCAGTTGATGGGCATCCCCTCAATTTCCAATTCTTTGTCACCACAAAAAGAGCTGCTATAAATATTTTTGTACATGTAAGTCATTTTCCCATTGTTATGATCTCTTTGGGATACAGCCTTAGAAGTACTATTGCTGGGTCAAAGGGTATGCACAT
>NW_020954588.1:6603906-6604248 GCF_900497805.2 Vombatus ursinus
GAACTCATTTTGACTTTATTTTGGTATATGGTGTGAGATTTTGGTCTGTGCCTAGTTTCTGTCATGCTCTTTTCCAGTTTTCCCAGCAGTTTTTTTCAAAGAGTGAGTTTTTATCCCAGAAGCTAGAGTCTTTGAATTTATCAAATAGTATATTACTATAGTCATTGACTACTGTGTCTTGTATGCCTAACCTATTCCACTGATCCACCACTTTATGTCTTAGCCAGTACCAAGTAGTTTTGACGATTGCTGCATTATAATACAATTTAAGATCTGGAACAGCTAGGCCACCTTCCCCTGCGTTTCTTTTCATTAGTTCCCTTGATATTCTGGACCTTTTGT
>NW_020954588.1:6604377-6630372 GCF_900497805.2 Vombatus ursinus
GTAATTCCTAGGTTTGTTTCAGTGGGTAGACTTCTAAATGTTTTATGATGTCTACAGTAACTTTAAATGGAATTTCTTTTTCTATCTCTTGCTGTTGGACTTTGTTGGTAGTATGTGGAAAAGCCGATGATTTATGTGGGTTTATTTTATAACCTGCAACTTTGCCAAAGTTGTTTATTACTTCAAGTAGTTTTTTACTTGCTAACATTTCCAATACAATATTGAACAACAATCCAAATACAAATAATAATAAAATTTTTTAAAAGTTATTGTTTATCATTTCTTTTTTTAATTCCTACACAGATGTTCCAAGTGATACATATGGAAAAACCACACATAGAGAAACCACTTTATGTCCAGGCAAATAACTGTGTTGAGGCAAGTGAGTGGATAGAAGTACTGTGTAGGGTAAGCCGCTGCAACCATAGGAGACTGAGTGCCTACCATCCCTCGGCGTACCTGAATGGAAATTGGCTTTGTTGTAAAGCTACCAGCGAGCATGCTGCAGGCTGCACTCCATGTACTGCGTAAGTTGCTTCATACTTTAAAAGATAATGGCTGAATACATTAGAGGAAACAAGTCCCTGTGGTCTCTTCCTCGTTTTATAAGAATTAGGAAAATTAACTGACCATGACAATTTTTAGTGATTGGCCACATCCAAAAAATACATCTCAGTATGCACCACTCAGCATCACCACTATCAGTTCTGTGGCATCTTTTTTTGTTAGTCCACTAGAATCATGGTTGGTTATTGTGTTGTTCAGCATTAAGTTGTTTGTCTTTTTAGTGTTGTTGTTCAGCTTTTGTCATTTATAAAAGAAGTGTTTGGACTCTACGTGCTTTAAGGTCTCTTTCCGATCTAAAACATTCAGAGATTTGCTTTTATTCCCAAATCACAAATTGAGAGTTGGAAGGAATTTGTAGTCATTAAGTCCAGTGGTGTCAAACTCAAAGAGAAATAGGGCCACTAAACTATACATAAAAGATTCTTGTGCAGATCACATATAGACTTTAGAAAACTACATAATAACATTAAATGTGTTCTATTGTATTTTTGTTAAATATTTTCCAATTGCATTTTAATCTGGTTTAGCAGCACTGGGAAGTGTGGGGGCCACGTTTTTGACACTTCTTATCTCATATCACCTATACACCAATCCTCACTTTTAAAACACCCAACAAGTGGTCATCTTGCCTCTGCTTGAAAACCTCCAAGGAGGCAGATAGCCATCACATCACTAGGTGGTCTGTTCCACACCTGGACAGTTCTAATTGTTAGGAAGTATTTCCCACTGTCGAACATAAATTGGCCCCTCTCTGACTTTCACTGATTGCTTCTGATTCTGCCCTGGGGCCAGACAGAACAAGTGAAGTCCATCTTCCACAACAGCCCTTAAAATACACAAATACAACTCTCCCGTCCTCTTTAACTCTTCTTTTTTCAAGGCTCAGGAAGTCCTGTTCCTTCTGCAAATGTCATGCTAGCTCAAGGCCTCTTTTAACCATCCTGGTAGGCCAAGTCTAGACACTGTCCAGCTTATTATTGTCCTTGTCCGGGAAACACTGCCACTCTCAATACAGTCCATGATCCCATTAGCTTTCAGTTCATTAATTTCCCCAGTTCCTTTTAGAAAAGGTTACTTTCTGTTTGTACTTTTCCTCATTTTTTACTGGGAAGTTGATTTTTTGAACCAAAGTTTAAGACTTTCCATTTACACTTCTTAAGTTTCTTACCATGAGACTGAGCCCATTGCTCTAGCCACAAGATCCTTTTGGATCTTGACTCTCTCATCCCTGTCTTAGTTCTCTCTCCGAGCTTTATATCATCTGCAAATTTGAATTCCTTTATCCAAGTCATGATAATGTTTTAGAACCAAGCATGGATCCCTGGTGTACTCTACTGAAACCATTAAGTCAAGCCATCAAATCAGTTCTGAATCTCTTTGATCATATTGTCATCTAATGATAACCACTGATGTAATCCATATCTTCCCATCTTCTCTTCAAGAATATGAGATACTTTTTCAAAAGTTTGGTGAAGTCTCACTAATCTGTGTCTGTTGCAGTCCTTCCTCTTTATTTGCTGGTTTAGTAATCCTGTCAAAAAAAGAAATAATAGTAATTAATATTTATATCGTGCTTTAAGGTTTGCAAAGCACAATATAATACACATATATATGTGTATATATGCATACTCATATATCCATACACACACATACACATAAATATATAGGGCAGCTAGGGTAGCACGGTAGATAGAGAATGCCAGTGCTAGAATCAGGGAGACCTGAGTTCAAATTTGTCCTCAGACACTTGACAGCCCTATGTCTCTGGGCAAGTCACTTCACCTCTGTCTGCCTCAGTTTCCTCAACTATAAAATGAGAATATGATAGTACCTGTCTCCCAGGGTTGTTGTCAGGGTCAAATGAGATAGTAAATATAAAGTGCTTAGTACAGTGCCTGCCACATAGCAAATGCTATATAAATGTTATTGTTATTATCATCATTATTATATATACAGACAGACAGACAAAATCTAATCTGATCTTCACACTGTCCTTGTGAGATTAGTGCTGTTATTATCCCCATTTTACAGATGAGGAGTCCAGGGTCAGACAGCTAAGAAATGTCTGAGGCAGGATACAAATTCAGATCACTCTGACTCGAAGACCAGCATTTTCTCTTCATCATCACCTGCAGTCGCCTGTTATTAATGAGCATGCTGACTCTTTGCTATCACAGCTTCTTTCTCTGCAGATTTGCCAACCATTTCGCTAATGATCCTTACTAAAATTTTTCTAGGAATTTAAATCAGACTCCTTGGCAGAGTCTGTTCTTTTCCCTTCTTTGTAAATTGAGGCAGTATTTATCCTCTCTAGGCTTAGGGTTCCTCTCTGTATCCTCTAGTCTTCCAAATATTGGCATTGACTCAGGTGTCACCCCAACCAGTTCTTTCAGGGCCGTAGAAGGTGGTAGTTCATCCGGGTAGTTCAAGGGCAGCTCAGTATGTCCTTATTTCTCTGAAGATCAGTTTCTCTTTGTCTTTTTTTTTCCTGTCATTTCTAGCATAAAGGTCATTTTCCTTTGCAGAGAAAACAGAAACATAGTGAGAATTGAACAGTTATGCATCCTCTGTTTTCCATTATCATTGTCCCATCCAGTCCAAGTGAAGGTTTTATTACTTCTTTCATTCTTGTTTTGCTGCTAATAAGAGATAAGAGTTAAACTGGATTTCATTAGGATTGGGAACTCCTGGGTAAGGAAACTCCTTCCACTAATCAGACCAGCACCTTCTCTGCAATTTAAGTACATCTTTGAGAGTTGCCTAAAGTATTGAGGGCTTAAATAACTTGGCCAGAGTCACACAGCAGGGCTGTGTCAGAGGCATGATTTTGAACCTGGGTCTTCTCTGGTTTCCAGGCTGACTCTCTACTCACCGCTATACTACATTGTCCTTGGCTTCCCTCGACAGTCTCCATGCATTCGGAACTTTAACATTCTTGGCACTATTTTTGTAGGACAAAGGCATGCTTGCGCCTTTTGTCTCTCCATTTCTTTTTAATATCTGATTGGATAAGAGTGTTCCTTTAGCATCCTCATCAGTCTCTTCAGACATATCTCATTGGAATTGTATAATTAATTGTATAAATAAATTAGCAAACACTTTTAGAAGAGCAAGTTACCTTGTTAGCATATTAATTCTATTTTTCTGTTTTATACATAGAGGTGTTCCTGCAGACATCCAAATAGATATTGATGAAGACAGAGAAACAGAAAGAATTTATTCCCTTTTTACCCTTTGCATGCCTAAACTGCAGAAAATGGAAGGTAAATGTAAAATGTATCTGCATTTATGTGATCTAAGGTAGCATTTCTGAAATGAGCAAAGGAAAACATCAGTATTAGTCCCTGTCCTTCCCACCTCCTTTCCAACTCAAGAAAATCATACTCATTTTGGTGGAGGAAAAATGTGAGAGGATAATCCATCCAGCTAGAATTTTCTTTAAAATGTAAGTGTTTTATTATGTTAATAAAAATTCCTTCTCATACTATTGTATATGTGAACACTGAGTCTTTATAAAGGTAGACTACCCAGGTAACTCAGGAATGATATATTGTGTCCAGATCTAACAGAGACAGATTTGTGAGTCAGTGAATGAGTGAGATGGCACTCTTTTGGTTTGTTTGAAGATAATGCTGTAATAACAACTCACACATAGAAAGTGAAACGTGATTATCCCACTGTTTGTGATGCTGATCGGATTGAGCTTTATTTTTAACTGATGGTTGTAAAGTAAAAGAAGGGATGGGAGAAGTCAGTGAGAGAACATGAGAGAGCTAACTAAAATGACCACAGAAGTACGAGAAATCGTTAAAGAAATTAGTGGACGTTTCTTATCTTCACGCATGCATTATGCACCGTTTGGTCATTTCCCCTTTCCTTAACACCACTACCAAAACTCAGAGTAGAAAGTGAAGGTTACAATTCATACTCCTTTAAACATTGATCCAAATACTGATAACATATTACAATACTGAATGACAGTATACTTTTTAGATGTGCTTTAAAGGGAAATTAAAATCTCATCTTGTCCTAGAGTTATGTTTTTGCTGTATGGTAACTATAGTGTTTTATATTGCATTGTACTGTAAATTCTACTCTCCATTTTTGTTGAGAAAAACCCATTAGAAGGAGAAAAATAGAAAGTAAGGGACAAGGAAAAACCAGAAAATACTAGTTGGAGGGCTCTTGTTGTTCAGTTGTGACTGACTCTTTGTGACCTGATTTGGGACTTTCTTGGCAAAGGTACTAGGGTGGTTTTCCATTTCCTTCTCCAGCTCATTTTACAGGTAAAACTGAGGCAACTAGTAAGTGTCTGAGGCTAAATTTGAACTCAGGAAGATGAGTCTTCCTGACTCCAGGCCTGGCACTCGATCCACTGTACCTCCTAGCTGCAACAGCAACAAAATTGGTTCTTCAGCCTCATTTTAAAAAGAACTCTAAATGCTAAAGTCTTCGTGAAGAACCGTTTGGAAATTGTAATGTAAACAGCTCCAGTTTAAGTAGAGCCAATAAGATGCCCATTGAAGATAAATCTTAGGACTTACAAATATTTCAGAAGATGGTATATAACTTCGATAATCCTTACTGGTATGACTTGTGTGGTGTGATTAATTAAATTACATAATTAATTTTCTGAAGAGATTTAAAATTTCTTTTTGCCAAAAGGAGAGAGAGAGAGGTTATATTAATAGGAATCAGGATAATTTCATAATCAGATGTTTTCTCCCTTTGATAGAGGCTTGTGGAAGTATAGCGGTTTACCAAGGACCACGGACAGAGCCAGATGACTATTCCTATCTTACGATTGAGGACTCCGTAACAACTTTTAAAACACTTCAGCAAATAAAAGTCATCCTTGAAAAGCTAAATGAACCTCATGAAAAGTATAGAAAGAAGAGATCAACTAATGCCAAATATGGTAGTGAGTGAGTATTTGTTGCAGATGGTCATATGTGTGTGTCTGTGTCTGCATGTGCGCATGCGTGCTTCTGCACAAGCGTCATGGCATGATGGGTAGAGTTAACCTTGATGTTAGAAAGGCTCATCTCACCTGTGAGATGGTCCAGTGAGGCATCCATGGTGAGGGAGCCGTAGGCAGCTTTCTCTCTACTGAGTTACAGATGGGTTGCTATCTGCATTAGAGGAGGGTGTCCTCCCACCAGAAAGTCACAGATCCCTGATGTGGTGACACCTTTGTATAGCAGGAGAGATCAAACTACAGGACACATAAGCATGTGAAGGCTTCATAAAGGAGGACAGAATGGAGCTGAGTCACTAAAGGATGAGTAGGGTTTGGCTCAGCAGCAAGGATGGTGTAACCAAAACTGTCTCAATGACAGGCTATATGAAGATATGTTCTGTGGAAAAGGCCATGTTTGTGGACATGTTTGTGGACATATGCATACATATACATATATTCATCTGGGTCTCAGATCCCAGGTCCTCCACCTCCAAATGCAACATCCTTTCCTCCACCTCAGATCCCAGGTCCTCCACCATGCTGACGCTGGGTCATGTACCACCTTGTGTATGCTCTTACATGGGCGGGGGGGGTGTACATTGGTGTGGGGAACTCCAAGGGAGGAAACTTCTTTTGTCAATGTCTTTTGGCCCCTGTTCTGCAACTTAAAGTCTTAAAGAGTGTCTGAGGGCATGAGAAGCAAGGTGAGTGGCCTGGGTCATGCTGAGTCTGAGGCTGGCCCACTTTCTAATGCAGTACATTGTCTTGCTGGGCTGTGGGAATAAAAATACAGAAACAAAACTGTCCCTGCCCTCAAAGAGCTTGTATTCTGTTGAAAGGATTGGGTGCCTCCCTAGATAAGTGAATACAAAATGTGTACAGAGGAATAGAAAGAACCAAGCACAAACCAGATAAGGGATTCCAGATGTGGGGAATTGTGCATGCACAGGAACAGCTGGGAGCCAGCATGGGAAGGGGAGTCTTCTGAAATCAGACTGGGAGGCAGGCTAGAGCCAAAGAGGAAACCAGAGTGTAGCCTTGATTTGGATTCAGTAGTTAACACAGAACCTTAAATATGGTAAATACAGTAGATAAATAGTTAATTAATAGAATGTAAGCCACATATAGAAATCTCAGGAAAAATAGACACACACACACACACACTGCCCCCACAATCACACAAGGTGACTGATCTTAACAAGATTTAGATCTTATAAAATCAGTTTCCTGCTTGACTAATTGAAATACGTATACAAATAAAAAGAGAAAGCCAGGTGTGGACTTTGGTCATCATGTGAGTGCTTTGGCCTATATGAATTTTTATAGACTTTTCCTATAGCCACTTCTGGCTTTCCTGGCAAATGCAGGAGAGGAGTGAAAAGGACAGCTAAAAACAGGCAGCCCCAAATGAACTTACATTTCCTCAGTAGTGTCATTCCGATACATTACAAATTCACTCTCCTCTGCTGCCTCTTAACTTGCCCCTGATACTGGCCCAGAGCCCAACCATACACTTGAAAGGAAAGCCACTGGTCCCACCGGGTAATCCACAATGTGCAGAACTGAAAATTAGCTAGCCGTTGCTTAGATGTTTTAAGTTTCTGGGCACTAGAAGTTGCTTCATAAAGAGTTCATAAGCCTCCAGGAAATGAATGGATTTACTGCCTTCTCACTGTTTGGATTCAGTGAGCTGTTTGTAAAGCTCTTTGAAATATAAGATGTAAGCACACAATTTACTGATCTTGGTGTTTCAGCAGCCAGAGTGAACGAGGCCCATCCGTATGACTCCTTAGTTAGACCACGGTACTTTTTTCTTATTCTTTATGGACCAAAAATTGAGATGATTAGAAAACTTGGATTCTAAACGTGATCGCCTTGTTTTAGATACTCACTTGTCGATGCAGTAAGTTCTCTTACAGTAGTTCAGTTCATTGTTACACTGTAATCCTTCATGCAAACCCATGGCAAGATAACCCAGGACCTGCTATAGAAGGGTACCAGAGTGGTACAACTCTAGGACCCCTGTTTTCCCACATCAAGTCTGTAAAATGTTTGTGTGGTTTATTGTCACACATTCGGTAGTAGGTTGTAGTGACAACGAAAGATGTGCTGAAGGAGGAAGAGGCTTGGCTTGGGTGTCATCACACCTGTACTCCAGTCCTAGGCCTGCTGCCTAACAGCTGTAGTACTTTATCACCTTTTCCTCTTCTGTGAAAAACGGGTTTCAACTGTATGATCCCTAAATCTCCTGCTTCTATGATAATGGAAATGATGAAAAAACTAAAAAAAGGAACAAGCATTTTTATTCCATGAAAAAAAATTAAACCATAATTATACATAGTAATTCAGTGTGTCTCCATATTGTTTTATTTCAAAGAGATAACATTTTAGAGTTGCAGCTTATAAAAAATATTGGGTACAAAAACAGTTGACATTCTTTTTTGTTTTAAGAATTTACAATTACTTTTCATCTTTTTTCAGGGAAAATCCAATTGTTGGGAAAGTGTCCTAATCGGATTAGAATATGACCAACTGATTCAGAAGAAACTGGAATTACTGTTTTTATTGAAGTTTTTTTTATTAATAATATATACTGTCCAGAGTATTAAGAATGGACATTGGTTTCAATGTTATCTGTGTTCACTTTGTATTTAATATGTAATTGATGGAACTGTTTGGGAAGCCATATCGAGGCTTACCTCCTGTGTTGTATTGCCAGAAAATTTTCAAGTTGAGGTTCTTTTCATATCAAATGTGTTTGCAGCCATGTTTCTGCAACTGCTTTTAATTGGAAAGAATATTTCTAAGGAAATAAGTTCTGATGAAGGCTATAATCTCCCGTTGCAGACAGCTTCTCATAGCCTGTCTGTAGTCTGAGAACCTGTGTTCACCACCAGTGCCTGCTATATGCTGCCAACAGTTTATTGCAATAGAAAATTCCAACACATGGCACCGACCTATCCAGAGCTCTCCATTTAGGACAACCAGAGCTCCCTATTCAAAATAATAATTTTCTTTGATAATCCATTGATCATAACAAGTCACAAAGGTGACTGAAGCAAATACTTTGGAAAACTGCCGGGTTGGTAGGTAAACCAGTGCTTGCTTTTAAAATTTAAATATGATTCAAGTAGGAGAAATCAGGGAATTTGTGCATCTTGTTTACATTTGGAATGAGTAATGGCAGATGAAAATAAGATGAGACCACTTTGTGTTTCAAAAGGAAAAAAAATCAGGTACTCATTTTTCTTTAATAGAAATTTCAGGGTATTATCACTTCTGAAGACAGATATATTTTCTGAAAATGAAAAGAAAGGATACAGTGAAAGATGGTGGTAAGAAAAATCACTTGATTTCACTTACTTCCTGAAAAATGAAGGGTCATCTTAAATAGGCCCAACTCATCTCACGTTAAAGAATTTTATTCCACAATAATCACTCAGAGCACTTTACAAATCTGGCCTGTCCCAGATTGTGCATTAGATGCCTTGGAGTATCTAATGATCTAATGATCAGTTGAATGATCAATGGGGGGTTTTTGTTTTTGTTTTTGTCTTTTTGATTCTAAAAAACAGTTCTTAAGTGAACATGTTTGTATTGCATTTGTGTTTCTTTAGAATTTGCTAGACCCGGGGAATTTGGTTTAGCAAGTTTTGCCTGTCAGAAATTCAAATTTTGTTTTCTCTGAATAATTTGCCCTAAAAAATGATAATTGTATAGAAGCAGTAGAAGCCAGTTGCCTCTTTGCAGATGGTAGGAGGCATAAATGTTGCTTCATCAGTATTAAAAACTATGGTACTCTTTTATTTTTAAATGCAGAAACACTCCCTATGGTACTTCGTTCTTGGAGTATTTATGGTTTTCTGTTTCAAACTGTGACTTATCAATATAAGTCTGGATTATGTTGTACTGGTGACGTTGATGTTTTTAAACATAAGCTACAGTTTATAATATATTTTGGCATGTGAATTTAACATATTACCTTTTTCTCAATCCTTGAATTCCCTCTGTCTAAAAGAACCAGGAGCTACCTACCTATGTCCTGTGCCAGTCAAGGTAACTGCAGCTGAGGCCTCAAAAGTCGCTGTTTCACTCTGTGATTCCTAAAGGCAAGAGAGATTCTCTCCTGTACTTGCAGGCTCAGGTGTCATTGTCCTTAAAGGAGACAGATAGCATTTGTCACAAGAATAGAGCTGTGTCTGTAGTGACAAAACACTGGTCATCCGCTGACATCTTGTCTACATATCGCTCAGACCACCAATTTAGAATGCCTTGATCTTGACTCAGTCTAAGAATGGGAAACACAAGCAAATTAGTTTTCTTTGTAAGGTTGACTTAGTTAACAGAATTAGTGGGGGGCTGACGCAGTAGAAGCGTGCGGGCATCTCTGTGACTTCACATTCCACCTCATTGCTCAGTAATATTCTTTAGCTTTGTCCATCTGTTTATTCCTTGATCTTCCTAGATCCTAGACTTAGATCCTTCTGATTCCCAAGTCTCTTCCCTGACTAGAATTGGCCTCTTGGTACCCGGAGTCACCCTGGAATCCTGAAAAGCAAGAAGAAAGGAGTGGGCAATGGGAAGGCTGTGTCCTTATGTGCTAGTTATTACTGGTTCCTCCTTTAACCACTTGCCCCAGCTGACCTACCCCAATTGATTTCAATGAGCCAAAAATAATGTAAATCTTAATTATAGACTTAAAGTTCTTCTGAAAATTTAAGTAGCCTTTAAATCAGATGACAAAGCCAAAGCAAAGATTTTTGACTCCAGGGTATATACTTTATTGATCAAACTGAAAAATTTTGTTTTCTAAAATAAGTTTAAAATATCACTGTGATGATGATGAAAGTACAAATTAGGCTTCATTGTTCTTAGAACTGTTTTTTTTTTTAAGCTAGTTTCAGTTATTTATCAGCAAAGACTCATTCATGTCACCTGAAGTTCGTATTTCAGAAACTCTTCAATAGAGACTTTTTAACAAACGCACTTTTAATTTGCTCTGATGGTACATCCTATACAGGCAGAAAACCACCGGCCTAAACTTCAGATGTTGTTTCAGGATGTTAAAAATATGCAAGTCATTCTAGAGTCAAATGATCGTCCCATACTGATGCCAATGTTAAGTTACTTGCATTTTTATTAACCTAACAATTAATATTTGATTATGGTCCAGTTTGAAATGTAAGTTATCAAAACTGTAGTTTTCATTTGTGTAAGTGTTGTATTGTTAAAAAAAAGTATTTTTATTTAAATTTTATTTTCTTATCAAGAGTATTAAAAAAGTTTAAAACTTTTGTAACTGTTGCTGAAAAATTACTCAAATAAATTACAGGAAGCCTACTTATTCTGCATGAAAGTTGATTTCTTTGCTGACTCCAAGGTATTTTCAAAATTGTTTAAATAATTAAAAAATAGAGAAAGAACGATGCTAATGAAATGATTGAACGCTAAAACAGAGATAAGGGAAAGGGGGCAATTTAACATACTCTGTGCAAAGTTGCAGTTGGGCCTTTTTGGGCTGATTTCCATTTGTTTCCTTCCCCACCAGGGGACAGAATTTGTCCGGTGATGTTCCTGGTCCTGCTGGTATTTAATTCCCTCCATTACCATTTGAATGCATTCAGGTTCAGGTCCTAAAGGGACATTAGGGTCTTCCTCTATTAGAATGCTAGCACCATGTCATCATACAGCTCATTCTAATTGCTCAAATAAAGCGGTGTTGTATTTGTACTTCAGAGCTCTCGCTCAGGTGTGATCTTTTCATCAGAAGTGCATGAAAGTTCTCTCTTCCAGGAAAGGCCCTTCCCCCCCCCCCCCCATAGGATTATATTCAAGTTTTCGGCATAAATTATTCATGGCTGTAAACCTATCTCTTTTGCCTTTTGGACCATTGCAACCTTTCTACTCCTTTCTGATGGTAACTGCTCAATCTTGTGTGATTCTGACTCTGTTAGTTCTTTAATATTTGAACTACTTTGCAGATACTTGTATTTGTGCTCAAGTGTGTGTGTGTCTGTGTGTCTGTGAAAGCTGTGGATTTGCGCTATAATATTTCTAGTATTTTTCCTTTGGAGGCTCCTTTCAGGAGGTTATTGATGGATTCCTTCTGTCTTCACTTTTGGTTCTAATAGATCTGGGAAGTTTTCATTTGTGAATTTTAAAATAGAACATCCAGAATTTTTAAAAATAGTGATTTTCAGGGTGTCCAATGATTCTTAAATTATTTCTCCTTGACCTTAATTCTAGGTCAGGATTTGTTTTTTTTATGTCAGATGTCTTATATTTTTCATTTGATTTTCTAATTATTTCTTGCTGACTCATACAGTCATTGATTTCTGTTTGGTCTATTCTAGTTTTCAGGGAATCTATAATTAGGTAAAGTTTACTACTTTTAAGCTACTTTTTCTCCATTTTACTTTTTTTTTAATCTCTTGCTTCATGTCTTCTACGTAATCGTGTAGTCCTTGTGAAAAATCTGTTTTTTCCTTTGAGTCTCTGCTTACAGTTTTTATGGAGTAATTCTTTTGAGGGAGTTATAGATTTGCAGTAGCTTTTTATACAGGTCACTGTCTTCTTTGGTTTACTCACCCCACCCCAGGCTATGTGCCAGGGCCAGGCTCCACCCCCTGCTACAATTTGAGTGGGGTTGTCAGACTAATCTGGTCTCACTGTGGACCATCTGGATTCTCTCAGTGGCCTCCACCTCCCAGCATTAGGCCTCCCCGAATCCTTGAAGTTCAGAGCTCTGTCTATAGGGACACTTGGGGCATCTCAGGGCAGTCAGTATTACTGACATTACAATTACATTAATCCATCTCTGGTCATGCTGAGAGGCAGCCAGCCTGTTTGCCTGAGCTGACGCTGGCTTTACTGGCAGGGCCCTTTTGCCTGTGGGCTTCCAGCTGCCTTTTTGTGCAGTTCTGGGGTAGGAGTCACATACTCAGATTTTCTCAGTACAGTCCCTAATCATTAGTAGATCTGGTAAACATTTCTGGATTTTGCTGGAGGTAGCTATGTGGGAGCTGTCTGTCCCTTTCACATAGGAAAAGGGAGGTCCTGATGGAAGTCTCAGCAGAATCTTCAGAATGCAGTTTGCTATACTCCTGCTGGGTTAGCCCACTCTCCAGGGACCATCTGTTGAATTTGAAACCTATTGTGATAATGAAGACCCAATTAAAATCCCAGAGCCAACATAAGTCAAACAAGGATAGGAAACTGGTAACCCTTGATACACTTGATGTCCACAAGTTCCTTCAGTATCAAGATCTACCTGTTGAGTATCTCGTCTCCATTCCTTCGCCCATCTCTAAGAAGAATCTGGAACCCACTTTGAGGTATCAGCAGTTATCCGACATGTTGGGGCTTTGGTTTTCACGCCAGTGACTCCTACATGAAACCTCACCTGATGATATTTTTGCCCAAAGTTTCTACTCTGTCCAGTCCTCTCCTTAATTGGGTTGAGGCTCGGGGTCCATCATCTGTTGTTTTATCCAACAGTATTATTGTCCAGTAACACTAATTTTATCCTGTTGTGTAATTTTCCTCAAAATTTCTGCATGATTGACTGCCTGGTTGACTTCATCTAATCTTACCATCTCTAGCTTTGATGATGCTCTGTCCGTTACTGGCTGCTCGTGTTTGACCCCTACTTCAAAATGGATGAGGAAGCCAGTAAATTCTATTAGATCCTTGTGCTATGTCTTGAGTCAGATTAGGACTATGGGAAACTTGGTTTTGCTACTTGCTAGCCATATGATCTTAGGACTTGTCACTTTTCCCTTTTCTAAGGCTCCATTTCCTCATCTGCAAAGTGATAATACATTTACTGCCAATTTCATGTTTGTTGTAGGGAAAGCACTTTATAAACTACAAATGGAACTTTTTTTAAAGCTTAGTCAAACCTGGCAGTGTTAGTAACACTGATGGTTGGTAACAAAAATCCCAACCCTCCCCCCCAAAAAGAGTGTTATTTTTCTCTAGAGTGTTTCTAATTAACTTCTCTTTGACAAAATAGCCAACCTGGAGACATGGTGAGATAAGGAAGCAAATGCTAAGGTCTTGATCTCCCAACCTTCCTGGCCATCATCACCGTCTGTATAGAGATTTTCATATTAAAAAAAAAAATTCTTTTTCCCCTGAACATCTGCAAAGTTCCTAAAAGAAATGAATCTAGGCTGGTGAGACCTAACAGACCAGCCTTCCTGGAGCTATTAGATCCTCCCTTTTGGGTGGGGCCCTGCCAAAATAGCTTCAGACTTTAAATATAGGTCTCTTCTGCCATACAATACAGGTGTGAGTTGATCAGCCGATAAAATCTGAGCAAGAGGTTGGGAAAGCTGTGACTTGGGTTAAATAATACTACCAGGGTGAAAAAGTACTCTGGGAATGGGGGCAGGAGTCATTAATCCTACCTACCACCTTGCTAGGTAGGCAGAAAGTAATGATGACACCCTTTCCTTGAGGGAGCTTTGGATATGGCTCCGGAAACATGGAGTTAAGAAAGCAATTGATGAGGTAGCTAGGTGGCACAGTGGATAGAGTTCTGGCCCTGGAGTCAGGAGGACCTGAGTTCAAATCCAGTCTCAGACCAGACACTTGACACTTACTAGCTGTGTGACCCTGGGCAAGTCACTTAACCCCAATTGCCTTGCCAAAATAAAAGAAAGCAATTGATGACCAACCTATAAGGACCCTAGTAAAACTGCCCATAGAAATTTGACACCAAGAGTAGCAAGGGCCCTTTAAAGCCATTACAGCAGAGATTAGGATGTATATCTATTGTCAATATGGACATTGAAGTGTTGATGCCATGTTATGCTGGGCACAGGACCATATGATCCCCCTAAAACTAAAGACAAGGCAACTATTTCTGCCCAGGTGGGCTCCTTGTCCCAGTATGAACACCTATGCAACCCAAGTGGCCCTTAACCAAGCTACAACTGGCAAAATGGTAATCTCCCATCACAGGGCAAGAGATTTACCCCTCCAACTGGAGGGATGTCTGAAGACTACACAAATCATTACACCATGCCTGGCTGACCGGACATATTTCCATATTGAGATAAGGTGAAGGATCTGAGTATCTATGGAAGCTAAGTGTCACTGTATCTTTGTTCCTTGCTCTGGTAGGGCTACACGTATTTTTTGTTAATTGTTCAATGACCTGTGAGTGCCTCAGTTTGTCCCAACATCAGATCTGAATGAAGGTGCCAATGTCAGGTACACCCTAAACGACATCAACTAGCACAGCCTCCTCATTTTGCAAATGGAGAAACTGGGGCTGAGGAACTTTGGGTGACTTGTCCAAGGTAGGAGACATCTGAGGTGGGTTTCAAACACAAGTCCTTTGAATCTAGAGCTGATTACACAGTTATCACACTGTCTTATACATGTTAGGATTAGAATGTAAGCTTCTTGAGTACAGGGACAGTAACAATTTTATCTTTGTATCCCTAGTACCTAATATAATACCTGTCATGTCTGAGACTCTTAATAAATGTCTGTTGACATACCAACAAATTCATGCTGTGTGGGGACAAGAGCAAGGGCTTCCTTTGCCCATTTTACAGGCATTTAGGAGTGAACTCCACCCCTTTCCAACGCTTTTCTGAGCAATATACCTGAAGATCCATACCCTTAAGTGGTAGAGGGGAAAAGTCCCACTAGATTTGGAGCCAGGACACCTGAGCCCTAGTGACTGTTTGACTTACTGTGTAACTTGGACAAGATATACTTCTCCAGGCCTCAGTATCTTATCTGCAAAAGGAGGAGGGTTAACTGTCTCCTCTGGTTCCTTACAGTTCGAAATCCTCTGATCTTTAAGTGACCTATGTCTTTATCTTTACCCTTTCCCAAAGTACATTACCTTCCTTTGGGCTGGTGCTTTCTAAACAAGCTGTCTGGGCTCTTCTCGAGCCACACAATTCTGCATCATTGAGATTCGTTGCACTTTATCTGACCTTCTAATACTATATCCCCATGGACCTTGCTTTCAGCCTTTAGAGACATGAGTTAAAATAGAACAAGAATTTGGTTATCCTTGAAATGACCAAATGTTATAAATGAAACATTCTGATGGATGGTCAGGTAGTTGGGAGGTAGAAAAGTGGGAGGTGAACAGAGAGGGAATGCAGAATATAATTAGGGCAATTGGCTACAGAGACAATATTAAGAGGCTATGGTGACTAATGGGAAACAGGACTCAGGTAGTTTGCCAACAGCCTGCCTGGTACGCTTTTTATTTAAAATTGACTAAGAAGCCAGATAGGGTTGATCAGACTGCATTGTAATTTGTCAGAGAAAAAAGTTTGTGGGCTCCATCCCTATCACTGACTTTGTTACCTTTGGCAAGCTACTTGGCGGTCCTCTTCCATCGCTCAGTGGGATGTACTTGGCATAACTCTAAGAGCATGTGGCCAACGAGTGAGGATCTGGTCTATTTTTAGGCCTCAGTTTTGGGGAGGCTTTGGTGGAAAAGACAAAAAAAAAAATAGACACTAACGTTTGTGGCAGGGAAGTAAATAGCCCTGGCCTGAAACTGCTTTTAAAATTAAGGGCCAAATGTTGCTTCCAGAAGATTTCAATTAAAACGTGTTTCTTCCTTTCTGCTAAGCAATGTTGAGCTTTCAGAATGGAAAGTTACCCAGTTGGTCCTTTGCAATCACTACGTAAGCTGGTTACGCTGGACTCTTCTTTTCACAGGAAGGGACTATGGTAGGGAGGATTGTTTATTGAAAAAATGTTGGATGTGGCAAAACAGAAAGTGTGAATAAAAAAAGTAAGCCTAAAAGGAGTACAAGTGAGGGTTATTTTTGCCGAAATGTTGAATTCCTTTTCAGTACCAGCTCCAGTCTCCTCATCTGTAAAATGGGGCCATGTTAGCACCTACTTCATAGAGTTGCTGTGAGGATCAAATAGGTCTCATGTGGAAAACCCCATTTGAATGCCAGCAATTCATCATTAGCATTGCTTTCATTTTAAAGTAAATGCCAAGCAAAATGTAAGGGCTTTTGCAAGAATTCCTAGTCCAAAATGCCTAAACCTAAATCTGACCATACATACTCTTAGAGTTTCCTCAGCAATGTACCCAATAGCAGCAATATTGTAACAGTGATCAACTGTAACAGATTTAGCAATTCTCATCAAAACAATGATCCAAGACAATTACAAAGGACCCATGATGAAAAATGCTAGACTGAAGCATACTTTCTTTCACTTACTATATTGTAATTGCTTTTTTTCTCACAACATGGCTAATGTGGAAATATGTTTTGCATGACTTCATATGTATAGGGTATCCTATTTCTTGCCTTCTCAATGGGTAGGAGAGGGAGAGAATTTGGAACTGGAAATTAAAACTTAAAAATAAAATAAAATTTGAAAAAAGGTTTCCTCAGCATTGAGGTTGCTGTGAAAGACAGTCTTCAAATGCTGCCCCTGTGATGGATGAGCAAAGCCATAATGAGCTGCCTCAAGGGGCCGCCAATATGAGGGGGGCATGCTTCCTGAAAACTCTGACCTCCTGCTCCCAGCTGCATTTGCTCTAGGTCCTGTTTTGGTTAGTTCCGGCTCAGCCGATTAGTGAAGTAAGTTGTGGGATCACCTTTCCAACACTGCATTCTTGGGGCAAATAATTCCACTTGGAAGTGGATCCAGCATTTCCAATGACCTTCCCTCCTACCACTTTAGGCAAGTCCTGTTTACATCAGAAAAACACTGCGGAGATGAATAAATTGATAATGTGTCAGCACTGACTTAAGGAAAGCGTGCTACTCCCTAAAGCCTTCTTATTTTGGCTTTACTGTCCAGTCGTCCTCCAGGAAGGGGAATGTCCATTTCAGTGAGCACATATGGGACATTTGTAGTAATGGTTGAGTGATGTCAGTAAAGGAGGTCTTCCGTGACAACTAACCAAAAGCATTTCCAAGTTAAGCTTTTAACACTTTAATTCTAGCCATTTTTTTTTTTTCTGGGTTGGTTTTTTATTTTTTTATTCCTTTTAACTGTGTATCCCCAGCACCAAGCAGAGCACCTCATCCAAGAATCAGAACTGGACTTGTGATTTCACTTTTGTGGGAAACTCCCCAATGAGGAAATTCCCTCTACCAATGCAGGTTGCCACATTCTCTGAAATTTACGGTCTTCAAGAGTTACCTAGAGCACTGAGAAGTTAAATGACTGCCCAGGGTCACACAGTCAGTAAGTATCAGAAGCAGGTCTCCAATTCCAGCCATTCCTTATCATCACAGAAGAAGCTAGGTGGCACAGTGAATGTAGAGTTGAAGTTAAAAAAAAAAAGACCTGAGTTCAAATCCTGCCTCTGGCTAGGTGACCTTGGGCAAGTTACTGAGACTATCTGGCTCCATTTCCTCATCTGTAGAACGAGGAGAATAATAGCACCTACTTCTAAGGGTTACTATTGTGAGGATCAAATAAAATAAGAAATGTGACAAATGCTACCGTTAGTAAATGGCTGCATAAATATTAGCCATTATTAGCTGAAGAAGGTTGGGGCAGGGTTGGGCAGGACAAAGGAAAAAATATATTATGATCCTATTCAAATCCAGGAAAAATAACAGCTGCCATTATGCAGGATCTCGAATTTGACAGGACATACATTGTCTCTTAGTATTCGATCTCAAGAGAAATTGCCTCCAAATTGGGAAGACTGGCATTCAAGTAGGGCCTCAGATATCTACTATCTGGGTGACTCTGGAACCTAGGGAAGTCCTGGAATCTCTCCATAGCCCTGGGCAACTCTCTGAAATGGTAATCTGTGAAGAAAGGGCCGATCTAATTTAGAAGAGAAACTTTCCTGATGAGGAATTCATTCTTCAACTCTCTACCATTGAAATCCACCGTCTAGTTCAAAAGAAACCAAACCACACAACCCCTTTGCAAGGTTCTTTAGGCATAGTTATCCCCACTTCATAGATAAAGAAGACTGAGGCTCAATGAGTTTATGAATAATAATATGTAGTTGGCTCTTTTAAGGTTTGCAAAGCACTTTACATACATAATCCCATTTAATCCCCACACAATCCTGTGAGATTAATGCTATGGGCATTAACATCACTAATTTCACTAAAAAACAATCAATCATCTGCCTTTAGTTTCTGAAAGCAGAAGGATGAACTGATTGTTAATAATCACTCATACTTCAATAATCAATCAACATCTATCACGTGCCTACTATGTGCCAGGCACTGTGCTGAGTGCTATACTAATATGGCACTTTGAAGCACATGTATTTCTGATTCAAGTTTATTGCCAAATAAAAGAGTATAGAAAGCAAAACTTTAAAAATTTAAAAAAATTCAATTACTGAATATCATACCTAAAGACTATATTGATGATATAAAAAAATCATTATTATCATTTAAAATATTTTAACAGGGCAGACTGATCTTTAAAGCTTCATGAATACCTCTGGTAGGTAGAGGGAGCTTTACCTGCTTCTCCTTGAATTTGCAAGCTCACATTCTTACACAACGAGCCAAACATGGTTGGATAACCTGGGGCATTATCTAAAATCAGTCATGCTTTAAACTGGATTTCAACAGGTGGGTTAAAATAATTCAAAAACTAGTCTTAGGAAACACCCATGCTTTCTTAGTTGACCACCAAAGAACTGGAAACAATCAGTGGTTGTAGCCTTTGAGCTCAAGCATTTCAAAAGTCATAAACAAGCACTGGTTTTAATTTAAAATCCCTTCTGCATTAACTTCCAAGATAAGTGTTAGGCAACCCTTAACTTTAAATCCAGTATGGTTTTTTTCTTTGTTTTTGTTTTTGTAATAAATGTAAACTCGGGAAGGCATCCTTTTCCAGGATAAGTTTCATTCACATTAAAAGTTTGTTGATCAGTGTATCCAACTTCAATTATTTTTTTTTCAAAATATCAAGGTGATTAGCTACTGCATCCTCATCTACATTGGCTGCCTTTCTAGCAATTCTTTTCTTAACATTATGTAATTAAATTAGACTTTTAAAGCTATTGAACCAACTAACGAGAGCAGTTAAGGTTCCTTCACTCTCCACTTCATTTCCATTTTCTTTCTCTGCCTTAAATAAACTTGAAGCTTTTGTCCAAATGGCTGCTCTAAAGAGAATGTGGTTTTGATTGTAATCTGCAATCCATAGAGCTAAAAGATGTTCCATTTCTATCTCTGTAACACTTGCATCCACTTTTTTTGTTTTGTGAACTGCAAGGAATTACAACCGTTGCAATGTTAGATTTACAATGTTGGAATTACAACTCTGCCCTTTCCTTTTGTTTCGCAGGTGTGTTTTATAATATTCTGTGCCATCGATTTAGGCATTCTGACACCTTATCCTATTTTAGAATTACTATGATCACATTCTATTCATTCACACTCTTTTTAAGCCAATACATTTGGAAGGGAGCTGAGGAGACTGAGAAAGAGGTCTCAAAGATGTCCAGAGGTGGTTGCTGGGGAACCTGCCTCCGAGCAAATAAGCAGAGGGTGTGAGTGAGAAGGAAGTATACCAGCTTCCTATTTTAATTAATTATCCTTGCTAACGAAGGGCTGAGGTCGGTTGATTCTATTACCTCCAAAGCAGTGGAAGTATTGGTAGCCTGGTCTTCGTTTTGGTGGACACAAAGCCCCTCTCTGCTAGAGAGTCCCTCTTTCCAACCCCAGTATACAGGTCTCTTAGGAAGTTGGGATAGCCTTCTAAACTGAGACGAAGTCTCCACTGCATCCCAATAGAACCACTTCACATTCACAAGAGTGCTATATTTCAACTAGGTCAGCCCAGGTCTAGATCAAATCTAGTATGGCTCTCAAAATAAAATATATCCTACATTTCCTCTCAGTCTGGACATACAGCCCTGAAACATTCCTAAAGTTAGGGTCTCTAATGCCTACTAAGCACGTAGTAGGCACTTAATAAATGCTTGTTGATTTCCAGTCTTCTTACACTTTATAGACCACCCCAATTCCCCATATACTCTTCGAGCACGGGTCCTGTCCCTATGGTATCAGGACACATTCCACTATACTGACCTGATTGACCATATTTTTGAAAACTTATAGCTAGAGTTTGTTGTTTTCTTTTTAATTTATTTATGTCAATAGCCCAGAAAGAACATGGGGACCTGTGTTCAAATTGCAGCTCTGACACTTAATATACAGAACTTAACCTCCTGTGGCCTTGGGCACAACCCCTAGGTTGGTGTGCTGGTAAATGTTTAACAACTGGCTCTCTGGAAAGAAGGGGGGAAAGGGTATATACACAACAGATTTTTAAGTTTAATCTGCCTTTTTGACATTTGCTCTGTCACTCTCTTACGCTTAGGAAATCAATAAAATAATAAATCAAGCCATCATGTGTAGTGTTTGCCAATTTCCGAAGTATAAATGCTCACACTGAAAATTTAACAATCTGCTGAGTGGCATAAGCTGGCTCCAGCATACTCTTGTAACAACCCTTTACCTCTCTCAGTCTCAGTTTCCTCATCTGAAAAATGGGGGTAATAACACTTATACTATAGAGCTCCAAGGGTTGTTGTAAGGAAAGTGCCACATAAACCTGAAAGTGCTACATAAATATATTGTTAATGATTATGAATAAGTGTTATTGTCATTCATTGCTATTAATTACCTTAATATTTAATTGTATTTAAATGTATTATTAATTAAGACAGCTAGGTGGATCTGTAGATAGAGCACAGGGCTTGGAATCGGGAAGACTCCTCTTCTTGAGTCAAATTTGGTCTCAGACACTTACTAGCTATGTGACCCTGGGCAAATCACTTAACTCTGTTTCCCTCCATTTCCTTGTCTATAAAAATGAGCTGAAGAAGAAAATGGCAGAGCACTCCAGTATCTTTGCAAGAAAACCCCAAAATGGGGTCATTAAGAGTTGGGCATGACCAAAACACCTGAACAGCAAATATTATTAATTTAATTAATAGCAATTATTATATTTCATGTTATTGATTTTTGTGGGTGACAATAATATATTGTCATTGATTAATAGGTAATATTATTCTGAAACCTTATTAGTTATCAGAATCTATGAATTACAGGCAAGTTTCTCCATTATCAAAGAATGACTATGGTATGATTTTTACTTTTTATTCCTTCACTAAAATCCTCCTCTGGGGAGGGTGACCTGGCTTTGCCAGCCTAGCACAAACACTGCCAGGTCCCAAGAAAGAATCCATCACTTACCTGGATTACCAGTTCAATCTTGGAGGCTGACCCCCAAAAACTCATGTTCTTTTGGAGGCTAATTTAAGATTCAACTCAAAGACCACCTTCTGCAGAAGGCATTTTCTAGAACTCCCCATTCACACACACCCCAGTAGGCAGTTTCCTCTACAGTTACCTTGTAACTACCTACTATGTATTCTTTCTTTCATATACCTACATACGTACATACTGTCTTCCCCACTTAGAATGTGAGCTCCTTGAGGGCAAGGACTGTTTTTGCCTTTCTTTGTATCCTGTCTAGCATATGGCCTAGCACTTAATGAAACCCTGATGTTGATTAATTAATCAATTCATTGCCCCCCACCTGGAGTTATTCCAGGAAGTTTCCAGAATAAAATCCAGGAATAGCTTGTGTCCCAGTTTCCACAGAAGTAATGAAAACAATTCCCCAGATCCCATCCACGCACTCAAGGCCACACATTTCAGGCATGGAACTGCCTTAATTTCACTCCACTGAGAATACAATGGAAATTTGGGTTCAATCAGACGATCAACTGTATATATGTGTCCTTCAAGCACCAGCCTAGCCAAGTTTGGAGAGATTTCTCAGTAGTTTGGCTACCAGGTCAGAAATTTGGCCCAAGAACTGTGCTCCAACTATGGAAGAGCCTTCCAAACTCATATTGGTCTGATCATCCACAGTCAGAAGAACTGTACCTTGACCCTGATATACTGATGTCATTTTGGTCCTCTTCTAGCATGAAGGACAACAACCAACCAAAGGATGATGTCTAAGGAGATAAAGACAAGCTTTGATCTATGTCAATGGAAGGTCCACGTTAATGAGCTCCTCAAAGAACTGAAACACCATGATTATCGTTTATAATGTATTGATGATGTTCCTGGGGAAACAACATTCTGCAGGCCAATGCCACATTTCATTCATTTTCTAATGCGGTCTTGGCTGGAGTGGGTCCCCATATTTCTCCTATAAATAGACGGGGAAGGAGTTTCAGATAGTCGTCTCCTTAATTACTACCAAGGGCTACAGATTAGAGTTTCCGATTAATTTGTAATCTTTTCCAGGTTTTTATTTTCTTTCTGGTTAAGCCTTCCTGTCTTCTCTATCTGATGTTCTACATTCTTGACAAAGGTCACTGAAAGGGGGCAGCATATTTTGCATAGCTCCCCAGAAATCTCCAGCTTATTTCTGAGAAAGAGAGGACTGTCATTTTAAAGACTAGAGGCAATGTCCACTGGCTCCATTTCCTTTGTTTCCGGTATCTTCTACTTCTATCTTCTGCTTGTCCTCTTCTTGTGGAAAGAGCCTTAGAGTAGGAATTAGACCTGGGTTCTTGACTGATTGATTGATTCCAATATTGGTTTTTCCACTTTCCAGCGATGTGACCTTGGGCAAGTGACTTTCCCTCTTACAGCCTCAGTTTCCTCATCTGTAAAAGGTTGATTTCCAGCTCTACAAAAAAAAAAAAATACTGAGATTCTACCAAATCATGGTTCACCATTCCCAATGAGCTCTTTTGTATTTTCTCAAATACCAATGCCAAACCTGTGGATTTAAATCCACCAGGATGTAATTAAAGCCCTGTTTATAGCAAATAACAAGTCTCTTCCGGCTGGGAGCTCATGGTGAGTTGGAAACTCCTAATTCAGCTCATTTTATTGGCTCCCTTTACCTGTTTCAGTTTGATTTCTATTCGGGGTCAGCCTCACACTAGGAGTCTAGGGTGTTATTTGAGGGAGCCTTCGCGGGGTTCCTTTTCCAAAAATATCAATCCCATCCACCACTTATTACAGTAGTCTCTGCAACTTCATTCCTTTGAGTTTTGAAAGGTTTTGGACTTTTTATAATCCTCTATCAAGAACAAATGTCCCTGGGAAGGGTCAGACCTGTAGCCTATGCCTTCAGCCAGGATTGGCCAATTGCTGAGTTAACACCTTAGCGGGGATTTGCAGGAATGAGCCACTGATTTGGAGCAAGGGGTGGGGTGGGGGCAGGGGAAGGAGGTAAGAAAGGCAGGAGAAAAGATGGGCCTGATAGGAGAAACAACCTTCATAGGTTACATGATTTGATCCCCTTTACCCAGACAGTCAACTAGCATTAATTAACTGCTTACTATGTGCCAGGCATTGTGCTATGTACAAGGAATGCAAAGAAAGGCAAAAACATGGACCTGGCTCTCAAAAAGTGTAATAAGTGAGACAATATACTACCAACTATTTACATAAAAGATATATAAATATGTATATGCACATTGTGTGTGTGTGTGTGTGTGTGTGTGTGTGTGTGTGTATTAAATGGATAGAGCACTGAGCTTGGAGTCAGGAAGATTCATCTTCCCAAGTTCAAATCCAACCTCAGAGACTTAATAGCTGTGTGAACCTGGGCAAGTCACTTAACCCTCTTTGCCTCAAGTTCCTCATCTGTAAAATGGGCTGGAGAAGAAAATGGCAAGTGTCTTCACCAAAAAACTCCAAATGGAATCTTGAAGAGGCAGACATGACTGAAATGACTGAATAACAACCACAACAAGAGGAAGGAGTTAATCCTATTCTCGTATCACAAGCAATTTAGGCAACTGCTTCTCTGAATGATTGGATCCTCAACTGCTTACTTTTCCTGTGTATGTGTGTGTGTGTGTGTATGTGTGTGTGTGTGTGTGTGTGCCTGTGTGTGTGTGTGTGTATTTGTGTGTAAGTAAGGATAGGATTCATTAATATTTACTAAAACAAGTCAACCTCCCGAATTTGTCAAAAGTAATAAGATGCTTAATCAATCAAGCTCAATGATTGGTCTAGGTCCAAAGGATACAGTTTGCTTGTTGGCCCAGAAACTTCTGGTAATCAACCCTTAATCCTTAATCCTTATTCAAGGGAAACCTCACCCCTGTGTAGGGTTTATTTGATCTTGTTTTCTATTATCTTTAATGGAGTTTATTTGGCTTGTTACTGGATGAGTTTGGAATTAGAGTAGGCGTGCCCTGGCAGTGGCAGTGTTCATTGGGCCCAGAGAAGGACCCAGAAGAAATTTACATGATCTTCATAGGGAATGGTACAGAAGTGCCTAGAGGAATCTGGGTGTACCCTGAATAGAAAAGGATGGCCAGATGCCAAGTGGATAGCCTTAAAAGCTGAAGCAATCATGAAAGAGTTTTGAGTTTTCACCTAGAACAGTTTGGTTTCTCAGTAAAGGGTCAAAGAGAGGCTTCCATTCAAGCCCAGGTCCCTAATCCCTGTGGGGAGAGTCTCAGGTAATCTGAGGTCACTGTTGGGATTAAACCTTCGCTCTGAGAAAAAAGACTTCATTTTCTTTTCCTTTCTTTAATTAATTGTTTTGAGGTTGGGGAAGGCCATTTTTGGAAACAAGAAGATGGGCATTAACCTATTAGGACTTTGTAAAAATGGTATTTGTTCAATTGTACCACCATGTAGTTGGAAGTAAGAAGAATGTGAATTATTAACAGGTTTGATTTCAAACGGTACCACATAGACTTTTTGTAAGATTCTTTAGGACCGGTCGGTGAAGAAGGCATTCAAAAATGAAATGTAGAACTTCCTCAAGTGACTAAAAAGTTATCCGTGATATGGGACTATGGACTTTGCCAACCACATTCTGGTAGATTTGATGTGGACAAAAAAAAATCAAAATTGGAGGGAGACTCAAAAGGTGGTATAACTGATATTTACTCCAACTACCTCACTCCACTTGAAGTAAATGACAAGATGCCTAAATAATCAATTTCAACCATAGGCCTTAGACTGTGAAAAGTCTTTGAAAGTCATTTGAAAAAAAAAAAAAGAAAGAAAGTCATTAGATGAAGTAAAACAATGCCAGATAAGAAGCCTACTCCAGTTGGCCAGGGGATTTCATTATGGCACCCAAGTCCTTTTTCAGAGCATCGAGTTGGCTGGAGTCAAAGAATTCAAGAGGTTGGAGCGAGTGTGGCATTCCCAACCCACCCCTGAAAGATCTGTGGCAGAGAAGAAGAGAGTGAAGCAAGGTGGGAGCCAGGAGGGAGGAGGTTCTTTGGCTCCACTGGCATCTCACAGCAGAAGGCTCAGACTAAGAGAAGTCCTGAGACAAGGTCAGTTTTTCCCCAACTGTTTTTCCTGGTGCCTGTCACTGACAGTAAAACATAATCTTCTTCTTTGTTCCCCAGATGTTTCTAGCAAACTGAATTTTGATTTAACCACAAAGATGCCAGAGAGGAGACTGAGAGAGACAAAAAGACAGAGAGACAGAGACAGACAGAGAGACAGAGACAGAGA
>NW_020954588.1:6630542-6644671 GCF_900497805.2 Vombatus ursinus
GCCCAACTTCTGCCTAAAGTATTGGGAATTTTTCAAACTGGGGGCTCAAAACCACTGTGATTAAATTCATAAGTTTTCATCTAAAAGAAACTTCCTAATGTCAAAGATAAGGGAACCATGTGAACCTTAGAGATCATTATATTGCCCTCTATGTTTAAACCAAGCTAATTATTGTACCAAGACGTTACATATAAAAGAAAACCAGGAAGCCCACTAAATCCATGGGCAGTATGATGAATGAAAGGAGTGTAGTGAGATTTGAGAAAAGAATCTTCTTTTTTGTCCTTTAAGGTGTGTATGGAGTATGGAAAAGGGAGCATCTAAGAGGAAGAATTGGTTAGAATTCCCCCTAACATCTGTCCTGGGATGATGATGCTTTATTTTGGGAAAACCAGTGCAAACCCTTTATATAGGAATGTATACTTTCCTGGTTGGTGAATGCTTCCCACTATTTCAGGGAAAGCCCAACCATGCTTCCCTTTACTCCAGTGTTGCCAGTCATCTTGCTCCTAAGTGGATACCTTCATCCCCTAGTATTGTTCCTGGATGAGGTGTGCTGGTAAATGTTTAGCAACCAGCATGGTGTAGTGCCAATACATTATTACATTTAATCTGCATTATTAACATCTCCATCACTTTCTTAAGTCAACAATCAACAAAAATAAATCCAGCCTTCATTTACAGCATCTGATGATTTTTCACAGAAAATGTTCACATTGAAATGCTTATGCTGAAATTTAATCATTGGCTCTCCCAAGCCAGTAAGAGCTGGCTCCAGCATACCCCCTAGGACTTCCCCACTCATCATCCTTATAACTTTTCAGACCAAAGTGCCCCTCCCTGGCCACCATTCCCCTTTGCATGTTTTCTCCCTCGTTTTCCCTCTTGGAGGCAAAAACCTATCTTCTTGCTTTTTTTTTTTTTTTTATCCCCAGCACTTAGTCTATTACTTGGCACCTAGAGAGCACTCAATAAATGTGTTTTTTTTTTCATTCATTCAAATATATTTAGAGTAGAAGACAAATCAATCCATACACATTTATTAAATGCCTACTATGTACAAAGCAGAGAAAGGCAGCATAGGATCCTAGATAAAGGACTGCCTTCCAGTCAGGAAGACCTGTCTCTGAAACATACTAGTATTATGTCCATGGGCAAGTCTCTTTACTTTCTCCTCCCAGGAAACTTTCTATGACTTTAAGCTACAGAGTAATTGTTGATATGTCTAGTTGGAGAATTTTTCTCCAAGGCAGTTACTCCACACTGAGCTGAAAGCACAGATCTGGAACCCTCTTCCCCACCTTCCAAAATGTGCAAGATGCTAGGTCCTAAAGATGGCAAAAAAACAAACAAACAAATAGTCTTGTCCTCCATGAGTTTACATTCTTACTGCCCCAGCTAGGTAAAAACAATCCCTAAGATTGCCTTTAAGACCCTTGACTCTAATTCTGGGCTCAGTCTTCTGATTCTTTGTAACTTATTCTCCTGAGATTTCCCCACCCTGAAGGCATGACCTTGAGAGTACTGGTTTTCTAGCCAAGTATATTTCTCAGAAATCTGTTTTCTGTTTTACTAACTTTTTTGAGTTTGTTTAGCAAAAGCTACTTCCTCAAAGCCTAATCACCTCTGATAAAGTTGAATTTCTGACCCTTGCCCCATGGTGACCCCACCAAGGTGTTTCCATTATAAAAGGTCCCACTTGAGCAGTCAGCCTACATAGGTGAAAGGTCAGTTTTATCTCTGGCATTCTTTCACACTCTCTTTTTGTGTCCTCTCTTCCTTTAGTCATTGCTCATCAGTGCCCAAACACATCTGTGGAAGTCAAGAAGATCAGAACAGAGGGATAGTGCCAAAGAAAAAGCTTTTCCATGACATAATTTTACCAAATTGGGGACTTCAGGTCAGCCATTCCTGGAAGGAGGAAATTTGGACATGGACAGAGAGTGCTTAACTCCCAGGACATGGCACAGTCCATATTTTTTGGAGAGCTCTAATTTTTTAGAAGTCCTTCCTTCTATTAGGTCACATCTTAGTATTTTTTTTTTGGTGGGGGCAAATGGGGCGACTTGCCCAGGGTCATACAGCTAGTGAGTGTTATGTGTCGGAGGCCGGATTTGAACTCAGGTCCTCCTGACTCCAGGGCCAATGCTCAATCCACTGCACCACCTAGCTGCCCCAACATCTTAGTATTTTTAAGCTAGAAGAGATCATACATATTATCTGCTTCAACTTCTCCATTTAACAAATGAGGGAGATGAGGCCCAGAGAGGTTCTTAGAGGCAGAACTGGGGCTAACACCGAGTTCTCTTAACTCCTAATCCAAAGTTTTCCCACCACACTGCATTGCCATTCACATGGATGCTACTGCCCCTTGCTACAGATGTGGAAGATGCGGGACATCGGGCTAAATATACAGCATGTCCTAGAAGTCCATTTTGAGGATTCTAGCTAATTGATTCTTCAGTCATAGAATCATGGGTATAGAGCCAGAAAGGGACTAAAAAGCATTTTTTAACCCACTCATTTTACAGATGAGAAAATTGAGGCCCAGGGTGAAGAGGTGAAGTGACCTAGGATCAATGGATTATAGATGTAATGATGGCCATCAGCTTCCAACCCTCTCTTGTTAGAGATGAGAAAACTGAGGTCCGTGGAGGTCAAGTGACTTGCCTAGGAATGCACAGGTCGAGAGTGTCAGAGGTCATCTTTGACTATAGGCAGTCTGACTCTTTCCAAGGTAAGCCTCAATAGTACCTATAGTAACAGGCTGATTTAATTGGCCTAGTATTGCTGCTTTTCCCCACACAATATTCCCAGCAAGGCAGAGCCTTTTTTTCTTGAAGACCTTGAAGACACAAGTCACGCTTTCTGGTATGTCCTATAGGCAAGCCCTAATGAAGATCCAATATTCTGGTGGTAGGACAATAATCAAATCTGAATTTATGGGCTATTTTTCTGGGGTTTTCCTCAAGAGATGAGGATCTTTCCCAAGCAACCTCACTGAACTTCACAACACCCATGTGAAGCAGGAAAACAAGGTTTATTGTCTCTTTTCTGCACCTGGAGAAACAGATACAAAAAAATTGAAATAATTTCATATTGACCAAGTCAAGAATCCTCCTCCCAACTCTGAGTTTTGTCTACTAGCCTGACCTGGCATCTCAGAAAGAAAGGAAGAGAGGTTTGAATCCTGACATCTCTAATCAAAACAGTCCTCCTTAGAATTCTCACATTTTCTTGTTTCACAGGCCGTGGTGAGATTATTTTCCAAATTAAATCTCTGCTCTGCCTCACTGTTCCTCCATTCCTACAATCCTGTAGAAAATATTTCCACTATTACCATGCTCATCAAGAAAAAATAAACAGCAGCACCCCCACAGATGTTTCCTTATTTGCCTAGGGAAAAATAAGGTAAACAAAGTTATTGTGACTCACAATATTTGTGTAAAAGGCACCACACTAGCTCCTTCCCAAGTCCTCCCAACAATAATATTTTTTAAATTTTAATTTTTCATCTTAGATGGCCAAATGCTGCTTTGATTCCACTTGTGAGTTTTTCCCCATTCCCCATTCAAACAGATTGTAAAGTCAGCAAGGGTCTCTGCATCTGATGGGGGGCTTTCAAGATTGCCTTCAACTCCTCCAACCCTACCCCAGAGCCCAGGATCCAGATGTCCATTACTCACCAAGCACAACTCTGGAATCTATAGCATCATAGAGTGACAGTTGGAAGAAGTTGTCTGGTCCAATCCTCTCATTTTACAAAGGAGGAAACTGAGGCCCAGGGAGGAGAAATAACTCACCCAAGGTCAAAAGGCAGCAGTGGCAGAGTTAGGATTTGAATCCAGGTGTTATTATGCCTAATTCAGCATTCTTCCCTCTGCACCCCTGCTGCCTGGTATTTTTACTAGCACGGCAAACAAATAATGGAACATGTCTTATTGGGATTTTAGCATCCTTTTTTTCCAGTGTGGTTGGGAATGCCAAAACAAGAGATTTCTTCCAAGCTGTCGTCTGGTGCTTATTTTGACACTCCATATTTGGAAATAATGGTGATTAAAATGTGTTAGTACTTCTGGTTCTCTTTTTAAGGAAATCAGACTTTAATATCCATGCTTAATTGTAGCCTTTTGGGGGGGGAAGGGAGGAAGGGGTAAAAAAGAACAAAGTAAAAAGTGCACAGCAAGAACAAAAGTATATTTACAAGGAAGCAAAGAAAAGATGGACAGCTTTCAACACAATGTGTAGTATTTATTACATAAGCTTTCTTGAAATGGAAATTTATTGCTATATATTTTAAATAATCTCATGTTCTATAATGCACATGACATTTTTCTTATTTTGTATTTAAGTTTTAATATACAAGTTTATAATATGCTTCTTTTTCTTTTCTTATTGTAAATTTAAGTTTTAGTGTTCAAGTCTAAAAAAAAGATAAAAAAAAAAAGAAAATCAGACTTTATTGGGAAGGAAATTCTTTTTTCTCCCATGTCTCCCCAGGCTAAATAGTACTTTGGTGGTGACATTTCTCTATCACTAGAAGTATTCAAACACAGGCTGGCAGATCACATGGTAGGGGATATCAGAATAGAATCCCCGTAGGACCCCTTTGATCACACTTGCTGGGAAGCAGGTAAGTCCTCAGAAGCTTGGGGCATGGGATGGGTCCAGACATGTGTGACAGATAGGGATCTTGAAAGGATGTCATTGTAAAAGATAATTTTTATCAAGGAGTGGATGGATCTCAATGCCCCCCTCAAGTTCCTTGAGTCTAGAAAATTAAAATGGAAAATGAGGAGAAAAAATAAAAGACTACCATTTTAAAAGAGCAGTTTTGGGTTGAGAGTAGATAGAGAAGAATCCCTTGGAGTTAGGAAGGTCTTTCCTCTGATTCATACTGACTACATGACCCAAAAACAGGTCACCCGACCTCTCAGTGCCCAGAGACAAATCTCCAAGACGATAAATTGTGGAACAGGTGCCAACCTACATCAATAAAGTCAGTCTCCCTACTGAGAGCTCCCAACACTAATAAAATCATAGGTCTTGGCCAACAACAAAACACAACAAAAACTTTGGGTCACATGCACAAAAAGGCACCTGCTAACTGACACACATACGAAAATAAGATTAAAAAAACTAGAAAAGGAAGAAAGTGCTCTTGCCAATTTCAATTCTACATTCACAAGCCACCACTAATTTTGATCTAATGTTCATTCCATATGACCAATCAGCTAAGTTAATTCATTCATCTTAGAAAAAGAAAGAGATGGGTTGTGGGGAGAGGGACTAAAATAATGTTTTCTCCCTCTTCTTGCTTGTGGGGAACTCCTCTGAGTTTATTTATGCTATTCTGTAAAATAGCACATTGAGATTTTGCTCCCCATGAAACGAGTTTGAGAAACGATGACCTGCCCTACTCCCTGGGGATGAAGCCAGATCATTATCATCCAGCATGTAATTTTTTTTTACCATTTCTGAATTTTAAATGGTCATGTTACTGAGATAACAATCTTAGAGAATGTTAGTGCTGAGCAGAAATGAAGCACCTTGCTCTTCTTAGCAAGGTTCTCTTGTTACCTGAATATGGAATTCAAGGAGACTTATCTTGGAGAGCCATTTGGAATGCAATATGCTTATGACAGTCCACCAATTCCTGTAAGCTGAGGGTTCTTAATCTTTTTTGCATATATTATGGACCCCTTTGGCAGTCTAGTGAAGTCTGTGGACCCTTATCAGAAGAATATTGCAGAACAAAATATTGCAGAACAAAATATTGCAGAACAAAATGCATAAGATATAAAACGTAGGATTACAAAAGAAATAAATTGTATTGAAATATAGTTGACAAAATGTTTTTTAAAACAAGTTCATAGATCTCTGGTTAAGAATCCTTGTAACCAGAGTACAACACAGCTCTTAAATCTGTGCAAATACAAAACAATTCCTGATTCAATATGGTCATCAGCCCAGTGACTCTAAGTAACCCATAGACTTCTAAGTAACCTTCACCCTTCCAGACAAAAGTGAGGCCTCTATTAGGTAGGTAAAAAGTATAGGTTTAAATGTTGAAATACCCAATTTGACTCCCCGAATGGGGAGTTCAGGACCATTCCTCCTCTCCTTCATTCATGAGTTGGTACATACCTGTGTGAGGCTTCTGGATAGTCCATAAGCCTTTGCCTTTTTTTGTTTCTCAAATTCAAATAATATTTTAAAATATATTTTCTCCATTCTCCTTTAAGACCATCTTTGCATTTAAGTAACAAAGTGTATATTGATTTATTCCGGAAGGATCCTGTCAAATTTTTCCTAGAGTTTTTCTACTTATTCATCCTCTGCAGCAGAGGGTGTATTGGTAACTATAACAAGAGTCAAATGGCAGACTTGGAAAAGGGAGGAGAACATGTATTTCCTTCCTTGCATCAGAAAGGTGAAGGACTATGCGTGTGACATGTTGCATGCATTGTAAGATTAGATCATTATGTTGATTGGTTGTACTTAATCATTTTTCTTTGTTTCAGGAGAAAGCTCACTTGGTGGTGGAAGATTTATTAATAAATGACTATGATGTAAATATAAAAGGCATATGTAAATTTTTTTCTTTAAATAAAAACCAATGAATTTTCATTCGCCACAATACTATGCTAAGGCATCAGAGTAGGACTTCATAGAGGAGCATAAAATGTACATGGAAAATATAAACAAAATGATAGTTTCAATAAAAAGTAGAATTATTTTGTTGCAGGACAGAATTTGGGAAGGAACAATAGAAACAGAAAAATAGACCCATAAAATTACTTGACTAGAAAAAAATTTGGAAGGAATGTAGGTAAGGAGAAGGAAATGGAGGACAGAGCAAGGAAAAAAAAAATCAAGTGTTACTGGATTTCCCAAAAACTATGACAAAAGATTGCAGATTCTACATTTAAGGAAATCATTAAAAAATTTTTTCATAAATATTTCAAATGTGGGACAAATTGGAAATTGACAAAATGCAAAGACCATCAACAGAGATAAACTCAAAATTTAATTCGCCCAGAAACGTCATTATCAACTTTCAAGTCTATAATAGCGGTATGATCTTATAACCAGCCAAAAAGACCATGACATCTCAAAAAAAAAAAAGTTTGAATTTTACATTTTTCTACATACTCAAGAAATAAGAGAACCTGAAATACATCATAAGAAAAGTTGAGCTATACAACTTCATCCCAAAATCAGCTTTCCCAAAAAGCTAAGTATTATTTTTGAAGACAAATGATGGACATTTTCAAATCAGGATGAATTAATGTCAGTAATAAATGTCTATATACCTAATGGTATAACAACTAAATTTGTAAAGAAAAAGTTAATGGAGTTGCAAAATAAATTAGATACAAAATCAATAATAGTAGATTTCAAAACCCTAGTAATGCAATAATAAATCAAATCAAAAGATAAATAAGAATGAAGTTACAGATATGAATAGAGTATGGAAGAAACTGAATTTAATAATAGATCACTCAAAAATGAGAAATCAATAAAATTATGAATAAAAGAATAATTGAACTAACAAATCAAGCAGAGTTTTTTAAAAAGAATATAAAAATGATAGGCCATTAGCAAATGAAGAAAAAAATCATATTACTCAAATCAGAAATGAAAAAATGCAAATAAAATAAAGGAAACTACCAGAGACTTGTATACATAGATATGTGTTGGCAAAGCTGAGACAATAAAAGAAATGCATAGTTACAAAATATGAAGACAAAAATTGATAAAGCAGGAAATACATAACCTAAATAATCTAGTTTTCAAAGAAAATATTAAAGAGTCCATTAATAAACTCCCATGTTAAAAAATATAAAGTACTGTCCATCAAATGTATTCCTTGAATTCAAGGAATTCAAGGAATCAAATTGATGACAACTAAAGTATAGCAAATATTTTTTAAAATAATGACTATACTATTGAAACTATTTTCAAAAATAAGAAAGGAAGGCACCCTCCATAACTCTTTCTATGAGGTAATATGGTTTTGATTGACAAACCTGGCAAAGATAATGAGGAAAAAGAAAATTATAGGTTAATGTCATTAGTGAATATTGATGCTGAAAAATTAAATAGGATGCTAGGAAATAGAACACAACAATACATTAAAACAGCCATTTTCAAGCAGACCTTTCCTAAGAATATAATGGTCCAATATTATGGAAATAATTATCATACAAATAATATCAATAAGAAAAACTATAAACACTGAATGATTATAGAAATGGTATAATAGAAATATATATGCATGTAAAGTCTATAGGAATCAATTATAAAAATATTTTGATGAAGTACTACACCAGTTACTGTCTTAAAAAAAAATTAAAATGTGTCATAATGGAAGGATTTTTTTCCTTAGCATGATAAAAAATATTTAAGTGAAGTAAAGAGCTAGTATTAGCTCTTTATTAGAGAAATATTAGGGGCTTTCATAGTAAGAACAGAAGGCTGCATTCTCACCATTCCTATTTGACATCATTTTAGAAATGCTGGCTATGACAATAAAGTGAGAAAAAGAAATTGAGGGAATAAGAATAGTTAAGGAAGGGGTTTGAATCTAAAGTTGATTTAGTGTCATATTCAGGCAACCAAAAAGACTTAATGAAAATAATAAAAATAATTAATAGTTTAATCAGGATAATGTAGCTATTTTTCATAAATATGTTAACATGTAATGAGATTATTATTTTTAAATGATTTAGTAAATACATATTTTAATGTATTGTTTTTAATTTCTAATATAGTAAACAATAATAGACATAACCCATATAAATAAAAGCTCTTTGGGGAAGTCTTCAATAATTTTTAAGAGTATAAAGAAGTCCTGAGGCCAAAAAGTTTGAGAATCGCTAATAAAGAAGAGTAAGTGGATAAAAAATATCAAGTCAAACTATGAAAAGAAAAAAAAGCTAAGAAGGAGGATTTCCATTACCCAAACTTAAATCATATTATAGAAGAGTAACAATCAAAACTACCTAGTACTGGATTTTAAAAAAATAGAAAATTAGGTAAATGGAAAAAAAATTGCTGCTTGCTTTAATTTTCTTATCTGTAAAATGGGGATGATAATGGCAACTACCTCCCAGGGTTGTTATAAGCATCAAATGAGATATTTATAAAGTTCTTAGCATAGTAGGTGCTATATAAAAGTTAGCTATTATTATTATTATTGTTCATTTGAAATAAATTAGTTCAGTTTATAAAAATAAGATTTCCTGGAAATCCCCAAAGGTATATTTCATTAAAAATGTATTCAGAAACCTAGTGAATGCTTATTCCCTTAGTTCCACTTTTTACTCAATCACAAAATTACAGTCATTGGGAGTAGATGTCTGTCTCGCTCCACTTCATATCTCAGTGGAGACATGAGAACATGTGTCTCAACAGTGGCCAATGTCTTACCAGTCTGCCACCCTCATTTTACATGTAGTACCCCCTCTGGGCTAGTGGCCCAACTTATGCTCTCACACTGGCATGTTGGGTCCCCCGAGGGATGACCTCTGTTCCCCTCAGGGTTCTAGGGCTAATCCTGTGAGGCTATAGTTTTTAGTACCCTTACTCATGAGCCCCCACCAATGTGTTCCCTGTTAACAGTTAGCCAGTAGAACAATTAGTTTTTCTTCTCCCATCTGAGTCTCAGCCTTTCTGGGCTTCAGAACCATGCTTTTTCTACTTTTTGCTCTTCCTGGAACTTCCCTCAGCATCTGGGGCCTCTGTGCTCTAAAACATCCCTACAGTCTGCTTACCCTAGAATATCCCTACATGAAGCCTGCCCTACTTCTTCCATTGCTGAGATCCTCTCAGGTCCTGTTCCTAACTGTCTGGACTTCAAAACCATGACCCTACGAGAGGTGTTTTCCCTCTCCTCCCCCACCCCATCCCTCTACCTGCTTTTCTGTTGCCTCTTGTATTCCCCCATTAAAATGTAAGATCCTTGAAGTCAGGGACCTTTTTTGGGCTTGTATTTGTGTGCCTAGTGCTTGGCATAGTACTAGCATATAGTAAGTGCTTAATAAATGCTTATTGCCTTGTTGTTGTTTTTTTTAAATATGGTATAGTAAGAACAGTTGATTTAAAAAAAAATTCTTCCCAAATTGGGGCACAATCTTCCCTTGTACATAGAGGAGACTTAAACAGAGGAAAATGGGAGTGAGGCACATTTATATAAAATATATGCAGCAAAGAGGTCCCTCATAGTCTTGGTTACCAGAAGTCCTTTTGTCCCTTTATGGAGTATTTGTGACATTTCCTTTAGGAGATCTTGTCCTGTTTGGTCCCAGAGGGCAAAACCAGGAACAATGAGTAAAGATTGCAAAGAAGCCAGTTTAGCCTTGATGTCAGGAAAAAACAAACAAACAAAAAACTTCCTAACACTTAGAGATGTGGAATAGGCTTCCTAGAGAAGTAATGGATTTCCTCTTCCTTGGAGGCCTTCTAGTTAAGAGCAGACAACCACTGGTCAGGTATTTTTAAAGTGGTGATCCTTTTGTTCATGGGCTGATCTAGATAACTGGTAAGGTCCCTCCCAGTTCTCAAATTCTGTGATTCTATGTTCACAGCAGCAGCAGCAGCAGCAGCAGCCAACCCACATGCCAAAGACATTGACAAGTGCCAACCCCAGATGGGAACACTCTGGAAACAACCTGCTGGAAGGCACTCTAAGAACCAGCAAATTAGTATGATCCATCAGTTACCTCAGCTTGCAAATGGACTTCTGGCCCTGGCTTTGGACTTCATTTGCCCTATAATTGTTAAGGTAAGCACATTAGAATATACACTTCTTGGAGGTAGGAACTCCCCAACACAATGCCTGGTACACAGTAGGAGCTTAATGATTGAACTAGAGTGGTTGTTTAGCAAGAGGACAGCACCTATTGAATACTGTCCTTTCAGTTATGACTGACTCATCTATCCTTTCTTTTCTTAGTCCATGAGTTTCATGAACCCTACCCAGTATCATGGTCTCAGGTCATTGATTCCTGTCTAGAGAACAAGGTCCTATCATGTTGCTCTGCTGATCAGAAGACCTGGGTTCAAATCCCTTCTGTCACTCACTTCCTGTGAGTCACTTAATCTCCATGGGCCTCCATTTCCTTAACTATCAAATGAACTCTATGACCTATGATCAGTGCTCATTGGGTAACATTCCTGAGTCAGTGGAAATCCTGGCAAATTAACAATCTATGGTATAGCTTTTCTCACAGCCCCTTGTCTGAGATGAAACAATGAAATACTTCACATTTATGGGAAAACAATGAATACAAATGAATACAAAAGTGAAACCAACCCACTGTGACAGGGCAGATGCAGCTAAATCTGAGAAAAAGTAGGAAGGCTAGATCCTGGCAAAAGTCTACCAAGTATTTTTTTTTTATTTTTAATTAATTTATTTTGAATTATCAACAATCACTTCCATAAACTTTTGAGTTTTAAATTTTTCTCCTCTCTCTTCCAGGAATATTAAGACACAGAAGGAAATCTTTACATGACTCTATTCAATTTATTCACTATTAACAAGGAATGCAAAAACATGCAGACAAAAATGGATTTTAAGTTAGAAAGCTTATTGAATATGGAAATCAAGGTTACATTAGGGTTATCGCCTCTGTGACTATTTCTTCCCTTAATACACAATCTACTTGTTAATAAGCACATTGAAAAGGAGAATTAAAAGCCAGAGAGGAAAAATAACATGAGAGAATTAAAGTCACTCTCCCAGAGATCATAGATTTAGTCTGTCAGTTAAGTATTTATTAGGTGCCTGTTATGTGCCAGGCATTGCGCTAAACACTGAGGATGAAAAAAATTGCCAAAGACAGTCCTTGCTCTTAAGGAGCTCGGAGTCTAATGTGGGAAACCGCATCCAAACAACTATGTACAAACAAACTATATACAGGATAAATTGGAGATAACCAACAGAGGGAAGAAAATCACTAGAATTAAGGGTGATCAGGGAAGGTTTCTTACAGAATGTGGAATTTTAGCTGGGACATGATGGAAGCCAAGAAAACCAGCCAGGAGGTGGAGATAAGGAGAGAGAGAACTCCAGGGATGGGGGCCAGCCAGTGAAAATGCTCAATCAGTAGATAGGGTGACTTGTATGTTAAAAGTTCCAGGGCACTAAAGAACTATGGGCTGTGCACATTCTTTGGGAACACCTCCTCTTTGTCTTCTACCATTCAAACTCAGTCACAGTGATTGTCACCCACATGATCTTTGTATCTTGTGTACTTTTTTATGGGTACATTGTATTGTTTTACTTGTTTAGTGTGTTAAATAAATATGATTAGAATTATTGAAAATAAAAGTTTGGGGTGGGGCTTAGAGTTATTCATGCTTTTTCACATTCATAGGGATCCTGGGTCCCTAACCTCTCAAATGTTGAGGCACAGCTGTAATAAAATAAACCCCATGCTAATATAGAAAAACCACAAAAGTATAATAATGTGGCATAATAATAACTTGCTTTCCTCACAACAACCCCTGTTATGCACTGCAGGTATTATCCCTATTTGACAGATGAGGAAACTGAGGCTGGGAAGGGTTAATTGACATGTTCATGGTTACATAGAAACTATCAGAGTTAGAATTAAACTCATGTCCTTTTCCTCAAAATCCTGAGCATTTCCTCCATGCCTCTTTTTTTTCTCCTTTTTGGTGAGGCAATCGGGGTTAAGTGATGCCCAGAGTCACACAGCTAGTAAGTGTTATGTGTCTGAGGCCAAATTTGAACTAGGGGCCTTCTGACTCCAGGACAGGAGCTTATCCACTACACCACCATGCTGCCCCACCCCATGCCTCTTCTCCATGCTATGAAGTAGCACCTGTGCTTGCCTACCACAGTACCACTACTTCAACTTCCTTATTTAAAAGGTCTGACTTCATTGCCACCCAACCATTTTTACTGTGAAAACCCAAGTGTCAGGAGTAGCAATTATGGGCCTATAATAAGATTCCTTCCCTTGAATTTCATAAGAACCAAAATCTCAAGGTTCACATGCTCCTGGATGAATACAAGAGTAAAGCCAGGAAGACAGGCACAGTATGTGGAAAATCATAACTTACAACTGACTCCCCAGTGTAAGGTGATCAAAATTCTGGCTTCAAAGCTCTAAGAAAGTCCTTTCTTTGGGTTTTTATTTTATGGGTAGAGACTCTAGGCCTCACTCTCCTAAGCCCCCACTAGCACTGGCAGGTCAGGTCACTTCATCTGTTACTGCTTCTCCCCACCCTAATGGAGTGGAGTATCTTTTCTAAGATAATGGTGCATGAACCCCTACCAGTGTGCTTCCCCCCTACTGATTATAAATTTACATCAATTAACCAGACTGAGTTAATTAGCTTCTAGATACAAATATTTATTAAGGGGGAACAGTAAGAATGATTGGGACAAATGTGACACATTTTTCCTCATACAGAATTAAGGTAAAATGGGCTCCAGCTTAAAGATCTCATGTGGCAAAGGGGTAAGTGCACAGCTTCTGATAACTAGAAGTCCCTTTCCCCTGTTCAGAGAGTCCTCATGAAGTTCCCATTAGGTGTGGTGTAGCCTTCTGCTGGGCTCTTTGTGGAGTTCCTTTTTCTCAGTAGGTTTAATTTGTCCTAAACCTACATTGCTAAGTGCTCATAGGAAGTTTAAAAAAAATCTTCTGATTTTTTGAAATTCATAAAGTCTTCTTCTGGTCAAGGAGAAAAGGCAATACAGGAGATATTCTTTTTCCTCTCCTTCCTCCCAAGAAATTATCTTTCTGGAACTTTGCTAAAGCTGTTCCCCCTCCTAGCTGACTTGTTACTGGAATTATGAGTTTCAAACTGGCTTGCTATTTTATCCAAATCCCACAAAACAAGACTTAGTCTCTTTAACCAGTCCCAATACATTTCCTGTGTATTGTCGCTTTATATCATCCAATTGCTTCAAACATTTCACTCCTTAAAACACTACGTAAATGTGGGGAAAGAAATGTGAGTTGGAAGCTGCTGGGGGAGATGTCTTTTCTGAATCAGCAGAAGAAACTGTTGATCAGAACTTTTCCCTTTTTTTATGGTAATTTTTATTTTTTTTTTTGTTTTCAACATATACTTCCACAAGATTTTGA
>NW_020954588.1:6644681-6644828 GCF_900497805.2 Vombatus ursinus
AGCTTCGGGGGTTTGTACAGCTGTTTTCAGAGATACTTCTAGGGACCTGAAAAGTTTCAGTACTTTCAAGGTGCTATGATAAGGCCGAGGTGTTTCCTCTCCACCACCACAACAAGCTCTACCACACCAGCACTCCTCCTCACCCCA
>NW_020954588.1:6644936-6656407 GCF_900497805.2 Vombatus ursinus
CACAGATAAAGCAAGAGATTCCTGCCTCAGCACTGGCAAAGAGAACCCTGCAATCCCCCTCTGATCAGCCACTCTATTCCCCCTCAGTCTGTGGGCCAGAAGCTCAGGAAACAGCCGCGGCCCAGGCTGCGCTCGAGACTTGCAACTGAGACCTCCTCTCTCACCGCAGTCACAGACTTTTCCCACTGACCTTCCACATTGTCTTTGGCGATCCTGGGTTGAGAAGTCTGGAAACCGCCACAGCTGCCCACGATTCAGTCCTCTGAGGCCTGCTTCAAGGTCGCTGTGGCCTGCGCACCCATGCGAAACTGTGCTCCTCTCCCCGCCCGGCGCAATATACCTTTCCGATCAACCATCCAGGCTGTCTTTGGCTGGAAATTTGTTTCCCTCTGTCTTTTTTGTGGGTTCTGCTGCTTTAGAATTTGTTTAGAGCCATTTTTTTAGGTATTTGGAGGGCTTTGGGAGAGAGTTCAAGACAGTCACTGCTTTCCCTCCGCCATCTTGGCTCCGCTCCCCCCATTAGAATATTTCTCCAAGAAAATGTGTATACCAGGGGTAAGGAAACTTTGACCTTGAGTCCACATGTGATGCTCTAGGTCCCCAAGTGCTGTCCTTTGACTGAATCCAAACTTCATAGAACAAATTGGGCTGCACTTGAGGACCTAGAAGGCCACATGTGGTCTTGGGGACACAGATTCCCCACCCCTGACTTATACATTTAATACAGAATGGATCTGTGACGGATTTGGCTAAAATAAGGGAGTGAATTACTTTGCTTTCACACAATAATTACACTGGCCACCCTTTACACCCCTAACCCACACATATATTTTTACATTTTTCCATCCCAGAGATCCAGTTTCTCAACTGGAGTGTTAGAAGATGACAGGGAACTATTACACATATACCCCCTCTATGTCTGTGCAGGGCCCAGGAATGTATGAGTATGTATTAGGAATGGGGAGTGTTTCATGCCTCTGAACTTCTAAGGTGTGCCTGCACAGTACTATAGAACAAAAAGCATGCTTCTAACCAGGAGAGCATTGTGCCCACTAATAGCAATGTTATAATGATGATCAACTGTGAAAGGCTTGGCTACTCTGATCAATGCAATGACCCAAGACAATTTCAAAGGACTCATGATGAAAAAATGCTCTCCACCTCCAGAGACAGAGAGAGAGAACTGATGAACTCTGAGTGCAAATTAAAGTATAATTTTCTCACTTTCTTCATTTTTCTTGCTTTTTAAAAAATATGGCTAATATGGAAATATGTTTTTCATGATTTCACATGCATAATTGATATATTGCTTGCCTTCTTGATGGGTGGGTGAGAAACAGGAAGGAGGGAGAGAATTTGGAACTCAAATTTTTTTTAAATGTTAACAAATAATAAATTAAAATGTTTAAAAAAAGTTATGCTTCTACATTGATCATTTTCAGTTTGGGATGTGTATATATTACATAGTAATGTATAAAGAAAATAGAGTCACAGGCATGGTGTAGGACCTGGTTCCATCTATCCCACATATCAACCTGATCATATGAGAAACAGTTCGGTGGAGTGGAAGGAACCTTTGTCTTTGAGGCAGACAAATCTCCGCTCAAGTCCTTTCCTGACTCTTAATGATTTTATGCCTCTGTATAAAATCAACTTAGTGAGCATTTATTAAGCCGTGTGTGGCAGGCACTATGCTAAGTGCTAAAAATACAAATACCAAAAAAGAAAATGAGCTCTGTCCTAAGGAACATCCATTCTACTTGGACTCAACCTCTCTGTGTTTTACTTGTATAATGAAGGTTATAATAACCTGTAAACCTGAAAATGCTTTATAAAAGTGAGTTATTATTACTGTACTCATTAGTATTTATTATCATATAAAATAGTTATATAATAACATGCCATTATATATATAAATATATATAAATATTAAAAAAGCATAATATAAATGTATTATTAATATATTACATAATAAATATAGTATACTCTATAGTATATTATTTATATATTACTGTAAATATTATTAGCTGTAAAAGGAACTTCGAGCTCATCTGGTCCACCCTCCCCATTTTACTGATAAGGAAAATGAGACCTACGTGGGTTAAGTAATTTGCCTATAACTAAATATATAATAAATAGCAGAGCCTAGATTAGAACCCTGACTTTATTTATGAAATCATAGAATTTTAAAATTAGATGAGACCTTGCAAACATTTAGGCTAATCTTTAATCCAGTGTTATTTCCACTATAAACTCCTACAAAATAAAATTGTTTCCATATTGTGATACATTGCCCCTCAATATTAAGTAACTTATCAATAGGTTCTATAAGGTACCCATTTCTATCCCAAGATGATTTTAAAGGTTCCATCTATTTTGAGTTGCAGAAGCCTAAGTCCTAAGTTAAAAGTACTTGGTTCATGTCCCCAAAGTTGGTCAAATACTATTATTTTAAGATGTGAATTACACATCAACATGGAAGATCCTGAAACCATTTTTATGAATGGTCTTACCTTTTTTTTTCAGTTTCATTGAAAAAAACATTCAGGTGTTAGGTTTCAAGTACCTACAATTTTGGCAGACAAATTGCTGATCATTATGTTCAGTAAACCAGAAAACGATGCACCCACCCACATGCCTGAATGAGAAGCAGATCAGAGTACCTTTGTGCAATAAACAGACAGATATTTTTGTATTCAATTTATTCCAAAGCTATATTTACCACATTGTACTACCCACACCTAAGAAAAGCTGTCTAGAACATGTTTTAGGAACTAACCTCCCTCTAAAGAGTTGCCTTAGGGGAAAAACCATCCAAACCCTGCTTAATTAACTGTCTTTCGATGGGGTTTTCAAGTCACTAAATCATTCAATTCACAGCGAATGAGAATGATGCACCAGAAGCATTAAAGATTTTTTCCCCCTACCAATCAATGCCACTAGATAGATAATGCTACCTTGCTTTCATTGATGTGATCAAGCTGTCATGTTAATCAATCCATCACCAAACATCTACTAAGCACCTATTGTGTGCTGAGCACTTCATGCCAAGCATTGTGTCCAGCGACTTCAGAAATCCTTTAGTCCAACAGTGTAATTTTACAGAAGGGGAGGCTTAGGCTCAGCTAGCTAAGTGAATAGACTGACTGAAAGTCCCTCCCAGTCGTGACCACCATTTATTGTTTTTATTGTTTTGTTTGTTTTGTTTTATTTCTTTGTTCACAGGGTGTCCTGAAGTAGAAGAGAATGAGAATAAGAAAGGAGACCATTCCTAAAAATATATAGCACATTTTAAAAATCAAAGCATTTTCTGTGTCTCTTATCTGAAAGTAGAGGGAAGGTTTTGCTGCCCATCCAAGACTGCAAGTTCCTCTACTTCTTCCTGCCTAATCAATACTTTGGGCACCAGACCCACAAGTAGAGACAAAGATACTATGTGATCAGTTAGAAGCAGATTAGAAACTGTTAGAAACCAGCTTTCCCTTGGCTATAGAATATCCTCATGTACACAGAATGCAGGCAATAGATGAGGTTCAATATCAGATATAGTAGGTGTTAGGCAAGGGGCTGGGGTCTCTGGCCTTAGAATGTGCAAAAACTCTGGGTTTTCTTTTGGAATCTTGTGACTGTTGCCAGGCACAGTAGAGCCTCAGTCCTGCTTCACTCTTTTTATTGGGTTTTGACCCTCTGAGTAGCAGAGCTTCACGGATAACCAGGACAGATGCACGGAAAAACTAATAATAGCAGTTCACACTTCTAGAGACTTCTAAGATTTGCAAAGAAAAAAAACAAAACAAACAAAAAAAACCCCCCAACCTCCATTTAATTGAATCAAGTCTGGTCTCAACCTACTATTCCAGCTTTTGAATTAGATGTTCCCAAAAGAAGTGATGAGGGTCCTTTAATAAACTCCCTCCTCACCTCCTGCTTCTGTATTCCCTAGTTTTCACAGCTCAGCTTAAGAACCACCTCCTACATGAGGCATTTTCTACTCCTTCAAAGGTTACTGACTCCCTCCAAAATTATCTTGTTTTGCTTTGTATGTTTTTTTCCATATATGTAAAATACATACAAAGTAAACATATTATGTAAAAAAGTAAATATGTGGAAAACATATATAAGGTAAATATATCATTCTGTATATTATATAATATTATATATAATTATAAAATAACATATGACAATTTATTATAAGTAAAAGCAAGTGTTTAAAATTGTTTTACCTGTAATTAAGAAAAAATTAAACATAAAAAATTTTAAAATATGCTATGATAATAGATCATATATAATTATAATATATCATATACCATACATACTATATAAATATAATTATATTGTATATTGTGTACATAATATATAACATATTATGATTATATGTGATATTATATAACTATGTGATATACAAATATAATAGGGTGTCTCAAAAGTCTTACTAAAATTTTAAGTTTTAATGGCTTAAAAGAAAACAGTTGCCCTCAAGGAGCTTATATGCTATGGGAAATGACATACATATACAGGGCATCCCAAGTCTTAGTGCAAAGCATTGTTTCCTTTTGTCTTTTTATCCTTAACACCTAGGACAGTACCTGACACACAACAAGAACTTAAATCTGTAGCAAAGTGGTCTTCTAGAAGATTTCTGAGGTCATCCTTCACAATGTAGCTCCTCCTCTGGACTATTTTCCCCATTTCCACTCAAATTAGGATTTTGGGTCCCTGCATGGGGATTATTGTTATACCTTCAAAGTTCTAGAAGCAGCTCTAAGGAAGATGGTATTTTCTAGTAGTCATTCACAAGCCCCCATCAGTGTACTCCAATGATTATCAGCCAGACTGATTCAGCTTTTAGAAAGGACGTATGGCAGGTATGGCAAGGCAGTTATTTTTCTTTAATTCCCCCAAACTGAAAGTATAAACTTCCCTTGCTCAAAGTGGTCCCTGGGGAAAATGGGCTCATGCTGAGAAAATGTAACCAATGGGTAAACTCTTCTTCTGGTTACTAGAAATCTTTTTCTCCCTTTATAGAATTCTCATGAATTTGCCTTTGGAGTAGCTCTCTGCTTGGCCTTGTAGTGTCCTGAAGCTGATTTTTCTCAGCGTGTCTAGTCTGTCTTCAATGTTCTGTGAGTCTAGATATATGAAAGCCAAGGGGTCTTTTTCTGAATGGCACCTAATGAACTCTAGGCTTGCTCTAATGTAGCTTATATGGGTGGTATTTGTCACTCAGTCAAATCTTATTGATTAATTGTTTTCCCTATTGGAAAGGAAAGCAGTAGTTGCTGTTAGTTTTCATGTTCTCTAACATCAAGAATATTGCACTTTAGAGCAGTTGAAATGTGAGTGGCAGAAAAATCACAGATCTGGAAAGGACCTTAGGTCATCTAATCCCAACCCTTCAGAGAAATCTTAAGCCCTGATAAGTCAAGTGACCTCTCCAAGGTCACACAGTTAATAAATAGCACAGCCAGGTCCCATGACTATAATTATACCATTTTCTATTCAACCAGGCTGCATTACTTTGACAACAGCTTTGACAACTTCTTAGTTAATTGGGCTACTATAAGACTCCCTAATGCCTGTACCTCTTTTCTTCTTACTCCCTCCTCTTTATCTCTGTCTCATTCCACTATTGTAGAATAGGCATTCTTTTTTTTTAATTTTTAAATGTTTTTATTTATTTCGTTAAATATTTCCCAACATGTAAAAAGTTTTAACATTCTTTTTTTTAACATTTTGAGTTCCAAATTCTTTCCCCTTTGCCCTTCCCCCCTCCTTGAGAAGACAAGTAATTTTATATCAATTATACATGTGACATCATGCAAAACATTCCCATATTAGCCATGTTGGAAAAGAAAACAGACAAAAAAATAGAGAAAGTTTTTTTAAAAAAGTGTGCTTCGATGGTATTTTTCATTGTGAGTCCTTTGTCACTGCATTGATCAGAACAGCCCAATCACTCACACCATCCTTACAATACTGCTAGTACTATGTACGGTTCTCTCCCGATTATCATAATCATCTTCCACAACTCATTCAATCATTCCCCAATTGATGGACATTTTTTTATCACTACAAAAAGAGCTGCTGTAAGTATTTTTTTTATAAAAATAGGTCCTTTTCCCATTTCTTTGTTCTCTTTGAAATATTGACCCAGTAGTGGTATTGATGGGTGGGTGAAAGGGTATATACAGCTTTATGGCCCTTTGAGTATGGTTCCAAATCCTGCTCCAGAATGGTTGGACTAGTTCACAACTCTACCAACAGTGCATTAATGTCCCAATTTTTATACATCCCTTCAAATATTTGTCATTTTCCTTTAGAATAAGCATTCTTAAGCTTCTTGGAGTCATGGACCAGCCCCACCTTCGCAGTTTGGCAAAGCCTATGGGTACCTTCTCAGAATAATGCTCTTAAATAGATGAGGCACAAAAAGGTGGAACATATTAAAAAACATTTATCAAAAAAATTTAAACAAGTTCCTGGGTCCCAGGATATGAACCCCTGCATAATATGTAAGTTTTTTGTGAGTATAGATTTTTTCATTGTATTGATATCACCAGTGTTTAGCAGAGTTCTTGCTTACTAAATACTTGATTGATTGATTTCTATTTCCTTTTTTTTTCCTTCTCTGGTTCAGGTGAAATAACAGATCTCATAACAGCATTTTGGGCAGCTAGGTGGTGCAGCAAATAGAGTGCCTGGCTTGGAATCAAGAAGACTCATCTTCTTGAGTTCAAATCAAGACTCAGGCACTTAACTAGCTATGTGACCCTAGGCAAGTCACTTAACCCCATTTGCCTCATCTGTAAAATGAGCTGGAGAAGGAAATGGCAAACCACTTTAGTATCTCTGCCAAGAAAACCCCAGATGGGATCACATACGTACCAGTTATATACAAGACAAATCAGAGGCAAGCTCTTCCTTCTAATCACCTGTGACCCAATTAAGCAAAATGGGCATAATCAGGGAATGTGAGTCTTCAGGATCCTGAAGCCTAGGCTTCTTGGCCAAGAACTTGGCTAGGCCCAGGAATTCTGTTTTCTATCAGACACCAGGGTCCAGAGGAGTGTGGTCTGCACTGAGCCCCTAGTCAGGCATGGGCATCAGACTCATCCCTGGAAAAGATTTCTACCTCAATTATCTGCTCAGTAGAGGAAAGGAAACTCCCTTCAGTATCAGCAAGCTGAGACACAGAGGTCCTTTTCCTTAGCAGCTATCTTTCTTTCATTTCTTGGTCCTGAAAATTCCATCACTCTCTGCCAGTTCCCAAATGGAACCTTCCTAGTAGGGAGAGTCAAATTTCTCATGAAGGGCTGAATCTGCCACATCAGAAGGATGTGGGAGCATTATCTGTAACTATTATACACTGGGCAGGATGGGCCTTGATATGCAGGTCATCATGGGCCTGTTTATCTCATCTTTCTCTTCAATTATACTTCTCTTCCATCATGATATTCCAAGTCTCACTGCCAAATCTACTTTGAAAGTGGAAAGTCTCTATATCACTTGGGATGCCTCCTAACTCATAATGGGCCCCCCAGACAAAGTTATTTCATATTCATGGTACTCTGTGGGTCTTTATCTACTCAAAATCATAGTTCATGAGCCCCCACCAAAGTGTTTACCTTTTGAAGTCAGTTGTAAGACACAAATCATTCAAAACCAAAAGCATTCAATGCAGAGTGGGAAAATGGTAATAAATCTTTTCCCTCAGAAACCTGAGGCACATTCTTCTACAAAGATATGTACTACCAGTGAGAAAAGTAAACACACATATAGGTGATACGTATAGTTAGGGCACACATATTGAGAATGCTTCAATCAGTCACTAAGTTAGTACTTACCATTACTTTCTTGTTTTCCTTTCTTTTCTATTTATATCCACTGGGATTCAAGATCCCAAATGAAAGAAAGGTAGTTTAAAGAAGCTGCTAACCCCTACTGTAAAGAATCTCTGTTGCATGTTTTTACCTTTCTCTGTATCCTCAGATCTTAGAACAATGCTTGGCACAGAGCAAGGTCTTAAGAAATGTTTGCTGATTGATTTGATTATTTTTCCATTCCATAGGCAGATACTTACCATGTTCTAAGTATACCATTTGAATTTCTTTCTCTGGTTACACACATAAAATCCCCTTTGTAATTAACTCCATGGAGACTCATTCTTGGTCTCTAGGATCAAACCTTTCTGTGGTGAATGAGCAATTAGAAAAGAAACATTCTGAACCTACCAGGGAAAAGAAAGCAGTATTATGCCCCACTCTCCTCCCCTAAATTTAACCTTTTCTTCCTCCTCCCTGCTGGGTGACATTTTGTTTTGATGGGTCTCTCAAGCACCTTTTTCACTCAATGTCCATTCCAAACTGGTTCTTCCCTAGTCGCCCACCCAAAATGACCATATCTTCTCTCTTCCCTTCTTAAAGTTGACCCAATGACTCCAATCTTGCCTTTTTTTTCCTTCTAAGAGCTAACCCACTTCCATATTACATATGGTGATTCATTGTCATGATCTCTACAAGAGAAAATCCTCATGTAATACATGTTTTCACATGGTGAGATATCTAAATGTACAGGTGTAGCTTATGAGTGCATAGATAGATATCTCAGGAACCTCTCTCCAAGGGTAATTGTAATTCCTCCTTGAGCGGAACACCTCAAGGTTACACCTATATGCATTCAAAGTGAAAGTTGGGAAACAAAAAATATCCTATTTGGTATTTTGGCTTCTCACATATAGAGAAAAGAGTTGGTATCACTCAGAAGGGAGGTCAATAATCATAATATTTGTATGAGAAACTGTGTGCTTCCCCCCACCCCATATCCCCTTCTCCCTTTCCCAACTCCCCCTTGTCCTTTTCCTTTCTATTTATCTCTTGGATGTTCCCCCCTCCTCTTTCTCTGTCATTGACACTTTTAAAGCTTTGAGTTATAGAAGAAATCTGCTTTAGGGCTATGTGTTTCTGACAGCCCTTGTCATTGCACTCATCACTACGCACCTTCTTCTTGGATGAAAATAGCCTCATCCTCCCCTCCCTCCAGGATTCTTGGCTGCAGTTAAGACTCCAGAGTTGAATCTTGTTGCTATTGACGGCCCTCTGCAGTTATCTCCATGGGCACTGAAACCACATAGCAAGGGAGCCCTTTTGCCTGGCCAGAACTTTCTCCGCCAGAACCACATTTCAGTAAAGAATCAGGTACAATTTGTTCATTTCTGGGTCCATGGGATGGGAGAACATTATTGACAATCAATTGTTTTCAGAAACCAGAATTGAATGGCTGATACAGTTTTGTGTCCTGTTTAATGTTTTATATATTTACAGAACTGGAACAGAATTGTGACTGTGGCTTTTCTGGCCTCTATTTCCTCATCTGTAAAATGGGGGGATTGGGCTTCGACAGTCTCTAGGATTCTAGGTCTATGATCTTTTGGATAATAATAACTCACAATTCTATAGCACTTTAAGGTCTGCAAGACAGTTTATTTATAATCATTCCTTGACACAGCTAGCACAAGTACTCTCCATTCAGTTTTACAGATAAGGAAATTGAGGCTCTCACAGGCTAAGTGATTTGCTCATGATCATGCAGTTATTAAGCGTTTGAGGTGGGATTAGAACCTAGGTCTCTGGGTTCCAAAAGAATTCCTTCTTCATTTTTTCAACAGATATTTTTGGAGCATTTACCATGAGTAGTGAGCTACAGAAGAGGATAACTGAATGATGACTAAAATATAAGATAGGAAAAAAAAAACTTCCATTTGGGTAAAGACTTGAACCCTTGGAGGCTCAGATTAAAAGACCAATAGGCTACCAACTGAGCCAACGAGGTCTATTGATTGTACTCTACTCCCTGGTACAATGGAAAAAAAAAATAAGAGGAAAAGAGTCAGAGGATCTGGATTCAAATCCTATTTCTTGTGCTTTCTGCCTGTGTGACCTTGGGCAAGTCAGTCAACCTCCACAGGCCTCAGTTCCATTTGTGAAATGAAAGCATTGCCCTATGATCTCTGAGGTTCTTTCTAGCTCAGGATCTTTGATCTTCTGATCCCTACCCCTCTTATTCCAACTTAGATACGGGAATAGTACAATGCAGATTAGAAAGAGGAAGAAAAATTAAAAAGGATTTGGGTGACTGAGAAAACTCTCCTGGCTCTGGGTAGCTATTTGTCATTCTTTTTGGAAATGAAGAAAGTGAAATTGTTGGATAAAATAGGGAGCCTTGGGGGAAGGATGAAAAGGGGAAGAATGACCACTAGCTAGGACATCATCTCACCTACTTGAACTATGAGGTCACGAAGGGCACTTGTCAAGGCTAGATAAGTTGGAAAGGGTCAATGCCTCTTAGAAAAGGATTCAGGGCAAGAATGGCCCTTCTTTCTTAGGGAAAAGGTGCATGTCCCTGGGGAACAAGAGAAGGAAGGAAGGCATCAGCTTTCAGAAGAGTGCATCTTTGGCTCTTTCCTCTCCTGAACACCCTAAGTCTTTGCCTGGTTCCCTGAGGGGCTCCACCATACCAATGCTCTACCTGGTGAACTCTCCTTTATTTTAATTAATAAGCATCCTTAACCACGAAGCAGCAAAGGTCAAATCAGTGATCCTTCTAGGTCCTTTTTCCTCACGGTATTATTGGTTCAGATCTTCTCCAATAAGATTTCTAACATACAGAAACCTCTTTAATAAATAACAGGTTAAAGAACAAAATTGACAATTGCATCAACTGTCAGAACCCAGCAGAATCCTCCTTGTGAACAGAATCAAGCAAGCTATTAATATATAACCCATATGGAGGTGATTACTTTATTATTTTCAGAATTTCCTCTTTCGTTTTTTTATTAGCTGATTTATTAGAAACAACTTTAATTTCAACACAAGCAACTAAACATCAATGAAAATCAATACAAAGAACTATTAAGTGATTGAAATAGAATTTAAATGTGGGGCTAGAGCCGATTTCAACATTATTACCTTGATATTCATGCAGTATTTAGTTGTGGACCTACAGAGTTGGAGACCTCCACTAAGCAGGCACTTGATGTCAATTCTTGCACTAGGATTCTATGATTTAAAAAAAAAAAATTGACCTACCAGCTGTGTGATATCTGTAGTGGCCATTAAAATGCTGAACTATCTGAGAATGGACTACACATACAAGCATGCCAACTTTTGACACATAATGCATTAATTCAGTATTCACTTACCTTCCTGAAGGCATCAAAAATGAACACTCCCAATTTTAAAAATATTTGTTGTGTCTGTAAAATATTTTTCTTCAAAAGTATTACCTTTTAAGATTTTCTAATGATGAAAATAGACAAGTAGATCTGATGTCATAGAAATTTATTTTCTATATTTCCCACTGTGATCACAGCACAGAGAAAAGTGCTCCAGGTTATTTTTAAATATTTTGTCCCGGGGCAGCTAGGTGGCACAGTGGATAGAACCGGCCCTGGAGTCAGGAGGACCTGAGTTCAA
>NW_020954588.1:6656440-6656559 GCF_900497805.2 Vombatus ursinus
TTGTCCTCAGACACATAATACTCAACTAGCTGTGTGACATTGGGCAAGTCACTTAACCCTGATTGCCTCACCAAAAAGCAAATATATATATATATATATATATATATATATATATATAT
>NW_020954588.1:6656610-6659961 GCF_900497805.2 Vombatus ursinus
AAATGATTGAGCAGAATAACATGGTTAACATCAGAAAAGAAAGGTGTTACAATAATAAAATAGCCTTGTTTTGCTGTAACAATAAAATGACCAAGTGCAATGATTTGATTTAATGAAATCATCTTTCAAAAGCTGCTGCTATGAGTACTTTTAACCATAAAATATCCCAATTTAATGTGTTCCTCTCCCTTTTGCTATTGTTGCATATTACGTTGGGTTTGATGATACTCCAACATTCCAAAAAGTACTAAGTTCACAAATCAGTGTAAACATATTGATGTGTTTACAGATACTGTAAAATGCATGTTTTCCCTGGAAAGAAAAAAAAAATTCAACTGAAAAGGAAGCATTGCTAAAAAAAATTGACCTACCCATCAGGTCAATACCATAGCTTATCTCCCAACCACTGTTTAGAAATTCTCACTTTATCTGTGGACCATGGGAGGAGGACAGAGGGAAGTTCTGGGGAAACATCCTTCATGGAGTAGGGATTAGAGCATGAGGTTACAAATTTAAAGCTGGAAAAGACCTTATGCCCATGTCATCTAGTCCAGTCCTCTCATTCTACTGATGAGGAAACTGAGGCCCAGAGAAATGATATGATTTGACCAAGGTCAAATAAGTCTCAGAAGCAGGCTGAATTGTGCATAAGCGGAAGGCATATTCATAGACACATTGAGGTACAAGCATCACTTGTGAGTAAAAAAAATAAATAGAATATGGAGGTGAATCCAGCAAACTAGGCTGTAACCAAACAGGGCAATATCAAAACAAACCAATGATATTCATGTGGTGCAAAGAATAGGATCATGGGGTTAGAGCTAGAAGGAATTTTAGAAATTGTGCTGTCCAATCCCTTCATTTTTGAAACGAGGAGAGGCCCAGTGGGGCAAAGTTGCCTGTCATAGGCCACACAGTCTGTAAGTGGCTGAGACAGGATTTAAACTCACATCCTCTGATTCTGGGGCAGTGGATAGAGTGCTGGACCTGGAGTTGAGAAGATCTGAGTTCAAATCTGGCCTCAGACATTTACTAGCTGTGTGACCTGGGAAAGCCACATAACCCTGTTAGCCTCAGTTTCCTCATCTGTAAAATGAGCTGGTGAAGGAAATGGCAGACCACTCCAGGATTTTTGTCAAGAAAACCCCTTAAGCAGTTACAAATAATTGGACATGACTGAACACCAACTACCTCTGATTCTAGATGCAATTGTTTCCCTTTGTTTAATGAATGTATAATTTAATTTAGTCACTGTAAATCTGCTGCTCGTATTTCAGGATGAGAAAATGCTTACAGCCACCAAGAAGCTTCTCACGGAATTTTTAAAACATGCCGAGAACAAAGAAAGAAAAATCAAAAGTTAAAGGCGCTTCTTTGTCTACTGTCTCTATTCTGACAAAGTTCCTGACAACATATGAAAAGCACTGTGTCCAGTCTGAGACTTCTGTGTGCCCGGCTATCAAGAAGGCTTTGAAAACCAGCATAGAGAATGAGCAGATTCTCAGGAAGGTGGAGTGTTGTAGCTTGCCTGTTTCCTCTCTGAAAGGAATCGATTTTCCCAGAGTCCACCCCACCCAAGGACATGCCCTTTCAGGTCTCCCGTCTCCAACCTCACCTACTCTCACATAACTAATTCAAGGTCACAACTGATTGAATTCTGCATGTTTCCATGTTATTTCATTTCAACACTCCTCATCCTCATAACAAAATATACTCGGGAGGTTTTCTTTGTAGTGGCAGTATTTATTTCTTTTTCTTACCTTTCAGCTGATGCTCGTAAGCCCTGCCGTCTCCCCAACAGGCTTCCCAGAAGTTTCTCTTGAACCTTTGCTCAAGACAATTCGAGATGAACGTTATATGCTGGGGAGAGAACTTTGCATCTGGGGGATGAAGCTGAAAAACTCAGATGTTGCAAGCCTAGTAAGTTATGGGTTTTAAAAATATTCATGTAGCTGGTATGCCAATCGAGTGGCAACCTCTGACAATATGAAACAGATTAATCTTGGGTGCCTCTCTCAGTAACAATCTCTGTGCCTCATGTCTATATTCAGGGCTTCATATGGAAGCACCATAATTTGACATATCTCTCTAAGTTGTCTCAGACCCTTTACAAGAATTTGGGCTAACAAGATATTGAGTACAGGACAGGTTTTATTTAAAACACATACATGCGTTCATCCTGAAACCCCTCAACAGACAGAAAAATTTGTTTCCTTTTTCTGAAGGGCATCAAGGAAACCTCTCCTGTGACTCATGGTATTTGCCAAAGTTCAATATGGCCCTCATTTCCCACTGGGCCAATCCTTTTTTCCTTTTAGGGCTATGTGGATAGTACTGACTTGTGGGCCTCTGTCCAGATCTAAATGAGCCTGGACGTTTCTGGATCCTCCCCCACACACTCTTATTTTGAGACTCTAAATCTTCCTTCTCCTCTTCCTTCCTCTGAAAAATTTGCCTGATATCTATATAACCCCACTTTGGAGAAGGTTGTCTGGTTCCCTGAAGGACAACCCTGTGACACATGTGTCTCCTTATTGGGCGAGAGACCTCTAAGCCCATGATATGGTATTGGAGATGTGACTTCTTATAGATAGGGAGTCTTAGGAGGAAACAGAAGTATGTATACATATATAGGTGTTACACACATATTTCTTTTTTCCCCCTTAGTAGTATTTTATTTTTTCCAATTACATGTAAATATAGTTTTCAACATTCACTTTTTAAGATTTTGAGTTCCAAATTTTTCTCCCTTCCTCCCTCCCTCCCCTCCCCTCTCCCCAAGATGGTAAGCAATCTGATATAGGTTACACATGTATGATCATATTAAATATATTTCCACATTTGTCATGTTGTGAAAGAAGAATCAGAGCAAAAAGAAAAACCATGAGAAAGAAAAAACAAAAAAAGTGAAAATAGTATGCCTTGATCTGCATTCAAACTCCTTAGTTCTTTCTCTGGATGTGGATAGCATTTTCCTTCACTAGTCTTTTGTAGTTGTCTTGGATCATTGTATGGCTTAGAAGAGCTTAGTCTCTCATAGCTGATCATTGCACAATGTTGCTGTTACTGTGTACAATACACACGTTTCTTAAGAGAGAAATGGTATAATGGACAGGAAACTGGTCCTGAAGCCAGAGATACCTACCTGGGTTCTAATCCTGCCTGATACATACTGGCTGTGTTACCTTTGGCAAGTCACTTAGACTCTCAGTGTCCTAGGCTCTCTAGAATTACCTCTCCCTGTTGTTCTCTATACCAATGAAATCATAGGTCTAGTTTCTATCTCCTTATACTACTTAATAAACAATCTCTGTCTCTCTATCTCTGTATGTATGTATATACATATATATA
>NW_020954588.1:6660045-6666164 GCF_900497805.2 Vombatus ursinus
GATTGGGATTAGAATGACCAATTTCAGAGTCCCCTGTCACAGAGACAAAAAAAAAGTTAAGGGTGATGGTAAAACCAAAGGGATGAGCATCACTGCATATGGCTGAGGTGGACTGAAGGGGGGTCCTGGGGGTCAAGCAGGTTAATGAGCTAAGAGTATCTAAGCAGACAGCAATGTGTAGATTCAAATTCCCAAGTATGAGAATAGGAGTTGGGATCTGCACCACTGGAAAGAGTATCCATATAGAAAAGTGCGCAATCCTTTGAAGTAATGAAAAATCCCAATATTGAGAACTCTCTAAAATAGAATGGACTGCCTAGAGGCTTCCCCCATCCCTGAAGATCCTCAAGAATGACTCTATTGTAGAGGGGATTTCTATGCATGTCTATTTTGTCCTAGATGACCTCTGAGGTCCCTTCCATATCTGGCATTTTATTATTCTGACTGGCTGCTGGGGTCCCTGGACACATTGGCACCTTCAAGGCCTTTTATTTGTTTTTTTTTTTAATTTTTTAAATAGATTTTTATTGACATCTCTTCTTCTTATACCTTCTTACATCTAAATATCCCATATGTCATCCCTTCTCAGAGAGCCACCCCACATAACAAAGAAAATTTCCTTTTTAAACAGTTATTCTGTATCTTCAGGGCTTTTATCCTATAACTTTGTAACAAAAATAATTTCTTATAACTTCATAATAAACATTATTTCTAAAAACAGTCTCCTTTACAAGTGGGATGCTGCCAAGGATATTGGTCCATTTCTGCAGTCCAAGTCTGTGAAACTGAGGCCACAGCAAGGATTTGACTACTGCTTCTGTCCAGTGTTCTCCACCCTGCTTTGGCTGCACCTGGCGCTCGTCGGTCTGCTGACTAGGCTCTGTTGAACAGTGCAGGGTATATTTTGTGCATGGCAGGCTTTTAGCATCTGGAGCTGGTGTGCCACATCAGCTATTCCATCACCCCACAGCTTCAGAAATCCAATGTAGCACTCAGCAATTGGGGATATCCTTTCATTAAAAAGCCCTCCCAGACCCACTCCGTAGTTAAGGAGTTACAGGAGCCTTTTTTGTTTCTGACCAAGTTATATTTCCAAACCCTATATCTAACCCACGTATAATTTTCTCCCAAAAAACCCACCTCTCAATTCCCCCCACAAAGCCACAACCTCTTTTTGGTTTCCAAAACTTCTGACTTGAAACAGCCTTTGGGTTTCTGTATCCCTAAGACGCTCAGAGAGAGTCGACATGCTCTTATGATTTATGGTTTTCAATAACTTCCCATATCAGGATAGGGTGGTGATCTAACAGTGGTGATTTTCCGTTACCACAATGCATTTCTTTACAAATCCTGCCCTTTTGTTCTGATCCCAGGAGATGGAAATTATTTCCATACAAATACTTACAAAGCTATGTAGTACAGGGCTGAGGAAACAGGGTGTCATAGAAAGCATATTAGCCACGGAATAGAATCCTACTCCTGCTTCTTGGACCTTGGGCAAATGCTTAACCTCTCTAGCCTTCAGTTTTCTCATCTGTAAAATGAGCGGTTTGAATGCCTTGACCCTGATGATGTTTCCTTTCAACTGTAACCCCAAGATCTTATTTTCCTACCACATGAATATCATGGCTGTGTTTTGATATTTCCATTTGGTCATTGTCCAGTGTGCATTCCAAAGTCCTGTCTATGCTTCTACATCCTATTTCTTGTGTTTACAAATGATACTTCAATGTGTTTATGGGTATGCCCTTCACTTATGCAGATCTAAACCCACTGGAAGCCTGACTCTGACATTTATTATCTGTGTGACCTTGGGCAAATCATTTCACCTCTATAGGCGGTTTCAGTTTCTCCATTTGTAAAATTAAAGATTGGACTAGATAAGGGTGTCTTCTAGTTCTAAATCTGTTATCCTAGGACCCTTCTACCTCTATCTACATGAAGGCTGTTTCCCCAGAACCTTCCTCTGTCATACCTCCTTGACCCACAGATGGAGTAAAGACTTTTGAACAGTGATTGGGAGGCACATTGTTGCACTGGCATGAAAGATTAATTTTTTAAATGATTCAAAAGACTCAGGTTTTTTAAAAAAAACCAATAACAACATTATAAAGGCAAAACCTTGAAAGACTTAAGAATTCTAATCAATGGGGGCAGCTAGGTGGTGCAGTGGATAGAGCACTGGCCTTAGAGTCAGGAGGACCTGAGTTCAAATATGACCTCACACAGTTACTAGCTTGCTGTGTGACCCTGGGTAAGTCACTTAACCCTCATTGCCCCTTTTAAAAAATTTTTAAAAATTAAAAAAATAAAAATAAAAGAATTCTAATCAACACAATGACCAACCATGATTCCAGCAGACCAATGATGAGGGAAGACACCTAATTCTTTGATTTTATTTAATTTTTTTCAATTATCAAATTTTATTTTCCCTTACTCCTACCTTATCGCCATTGGAAAAAAAGAACACTCTTGTAATAAATGCAGTTCTGCATAATCAAGCAAAATATATTCCCGCATTGGCCATGTCCAGAAATATGCTTCATTCTGCATCTTGTGTCTACCACCTCTCTGTCAGAAGATGGATAGCATCCTTCATCACTGATGTTCTGGGATTGTGGTTGATCATTGCACTAATCAGAGTTCTTAAGTTTTTCAAAGTTGTTTGTCTTTTTAATGTTATTGTAAAAATTGTTCTCTTGGTTCTACTCACTTCACTTTGCATCAGTTCATACATGTCTTCCCTGATTCCTATAAAATCACCCATTTTGTCATTTCTATCCTCACACAACGTGATTTGTTCAACTTTTCCCCAAATGATTGATATCCCCTTAGTTTCTAATTCTTTGCTATTATAAAAAAAGCTGCTATAAATATTTTTGTACAGGGCATGGGCTTTTTCCTCTTTCTTTGATCTTTTTGGAATATATCTACTAATGGTATTGCTGGGTCAAAGGATATGCACAGCTTAATAACTTTTGGGTCACAGTTCCAAATTGTTTTCTATAATGGCTAGACCTATTCATATCTCTACCAAAAGAGCACTGATATGCTTGTTTTCCCATAGCAACTCCAACATTTGTAATTTTCTTTTTATCAAGTTTTCTAATCTGATGGGTATGAACTAGTAATTTAGAATTGTTCTAATTTTCATTTTTTTCTAATTATTAGTAACTTGGAGCATTTTTTTTCATTTGGCTATTGAGGGTAAGTTAAATTTTTGAAAATCATAGAATCCTAGACCAAGAAATGGCAACAGCTGAATCAATGGAGCTCTCCAACTATGGGCAGAACCACATCTAAACATCTAAAGTTAAATGAAAATTGGAACAATAATGTTGAAATCATTTGCCTTTGAGTACCACATTTAAGCATTGGATATCTTTCAGTTGTTAAATATTCATTTCTTAATTTGTGTTCTTAGGCCATACTTCTAGAGCTGCGAGGATGTACCATGAACCCATTATCTACCCTAGAAATCATTAACAGCCAAATGGACCTGTGGTCTGTGGAGAGACTGAGCAAGTCTCTTCTTTCCAGCAATTTGCTCTCAATTATATTGGATTACAACAAGTAAGGAAAAGAATATGAAAGTTATATCCTGCTAGCTAATCAGACCCATTAGCTCTTCTTGCCGAATAGAGTCATGAGTGGAAGATAAAGTTGCTAGGAGGTACCATCAATGTCCTAGGAGAGTGAATCTGCCACTCAAAACCATTAAATGGAAAACTATAATCCATGGAAATCTGGGTCCTTGGATTCATGAAGCAGGGTTTCCAATGCACTTGGAAACCTCTTGCTTGTTAAATAATTGCTCTGAATATCACCCAGAAAAGCTAAAAGGAAGACATTTAAGAAAATCCATTTAGATCCCATTGAAATGAATTGTAAGTAATGTTAAACCCTTAGCAGGATGACCTCTCTTTGGGCTGGGCCAGCTCTCTTCAAGGGTGGAACAGTCTTCTATTCTTTCATTTTGCTTATTTCAGCTAACTCTGTTTGGTTAAGCAAAGTAGTCTGAAGTAGTAAAAAGTACACTGAACTCAAAGACTCAGGTTTGAATCCTGGTCGTATCACTTATTAGTTGTGTAACTTGGAGTTAGTCATTTAATCTCTATGAGCCTCAGTTTCCTCAACTGGATAATGTTAGTGACATGCATAATGGGAATTAAATACCAGGACTCCCTAGAGCACACCCCATGGAATACTGAGCCCTAAAAAGAAATATGGCAGCTAAATCAGGAATTGCACCTTTCCCTCCCTTCTAAGGAGAAACTTAAAGAATCCTGATACCATCATCAGAAGGGAAGGGAGAAAGACATATAGAGGGCAAGATCTTTTCCTACAAAGTCCATCGAGTGGGTCACCCCTCTTGGTTTAGTAGCTAATGCTCTCTGACCGTAGCTTTGCTTCAGCCTCTCCCCTTTCGGTCAAAAGGAGGTGGGGGATAAGTGACCATCCTGGATTTGCTAAGTCATCCCATATCAACAAGCCTTTCATCACTGATTCACATTTCTCTGGAAGTGGCCAGGATGCAGGCTCAGCATTACATGGGATGTGCTCTAGCTAGACCAGATTGGGGATGGGGTCAGGGGAGGGACAGCTGTTTGCCTTCTCCCCTCTCATTATCCTTCTAGATACAGGCTTTAAGATTTAGAAGAGAGTCCCTAGCCAGCCAGAGTCAGGAAGACCTGCCTCTGATACATGCTGGCTATGGGATCCTGGGTAATCACTTAATCTCATAGGTTTTGCCTTCATGACATCTCTTGTTTCTAGTTACTTCTCTTCATTCTCATGACCATCACCCTAGTTGAAATCCTTGTCATCTCTTGCCTGGATAATTGCAGTAGCTTCCAAACTGGTCTCCCTGCTTCCAGCTTCTCCCTATCCTTTCTTCACATTTCTGTCAAAATCTCCCAAAAGCACATGATTAGCACAGTGCCTGGCACATAGTAGGTGCTTAATAAATGTTGACTGACAGGCTTGACCCTGTGATACCTGTGCTCTAAAATCTTCAATGACTCTCTATTGCCTCTAGGACAAAATCAAGCTCTTTGGCCCTGGCTCCAGCCTACTTTTCCAGGTTTATTTCATTCTATTCCATTTCACACAGTACATTTCAGACAAATTGGCATCTCTGCGGTTCCCTGAATAAGGCATTCCATCCATCCACTGACTTCATGCCTTTATACTGGCTGTCGTCCATGTATGGAATGTACTTTCTTCTCAACTCCCCTCTTAAATTACTTAGTTTCCTTCAATTCTCCACTCAACTGATACCTCCAAAGACCTTTCCTATCCCCTCCTCAATGTTATTAATCTCTTCCTTTTCAAATTTTAATGTATTTTTAAAATCTGTTTACTCCTCCAAAAGATTGTAACCTCCTTGAGAGCAGACACTGTTTATTGTTTATTATCTCTGGAACCCCAGAGCCTACCATGGTATCTGACCCATTTTCATTTTGTTTTATTTTTGGAGATCAATCCTTCATCTGTAACTGAAAGCCTTACAGAATTGTCTGGGGGCAGAGATATGTTGAATGACTTTCCCTCTATTACACAGCTAGTATGTATCAAAGGCAGGATTTGAACCTGGATCTTACTGACACTGAGACTGCTTCTTTCCTTACATGTATTTGATATTAGTAACCATTTGTTGAATTGAATTATTAAGCAGGGAAGGGTCTGGTGTACTATATTTCATGCAAAAACCTGTCCAGCTAAATTCATTTTTACAAATTAATTTCATTTTGTCATTGAGGAAACTGAGGCAGGCAGAGGTTAAGTGACTTGCCCAGGCTCACACAGCTAGGAAGTATCAGGGGTGGGATTTGAACTGGGGTCTTTTCTACTCCTGGTCTAGTACTCTAGGCATTATACCATTACCTAGCAGAAAAGCTTACAACCCTTAATTCCTCATCATTTAAAACCCTATTGGAGATTAGTTTGCATAGATCAGCGAGTTTCAGATCCTGGAGAAAGGGAAGAAAGCAGTTGAATATCGTGGCACAGAGGGATCGGGACAGTCAGTCACTTGGTCCAAACCTCTCATTTTACATGTAAGGAAACTGATCAGAAAGAGTGCTCAACAAAGCAGCTGTCAAATGGGAAATGTAGAA
>NW_020954588.1:6666246-6667397 GCF_900497805.2 Vombatus ursinus
CTCAGAAGTGAATTTGGAGCCTAAGAATCTGGGTTCAAATTCCTCCTCTGCTCCTTCCTACCTAATGTAATTTTGGTCAAACTGCTTATCCTTGTAGATTACAGCTTGATGAGACCACAGATTTAGAGCCAGGTCATCCAGCCCACTCCCTCACCCCTCCCCTTTTGCAAATGAGAGAATTGAAGCCCCAAGGTGCTGAAAGGCAGATAGTGAGCAACAGAGCAAAACCTTGAACCCAAGACCTCAAATTCTAAATGCAGCACTCATTCCATGCCATCACACTAAAAGGAAGGAATCCGGTTAGATAATCTCTCCTTTCCTTATCTAAATTCAATGATAAGTAGCTAATTTGTTCTTTCTCTTTTTAGGTTTGGAAATGAGGGAGTTGACATTCTTATGGCTGGCCTGGAAAAAAACCAGAAGCTTAAGATTCTTAGCCTCCGTTATTGCAATCTGGGACCAACTGTAGGCTCAAAGCTGGGCTGGGCAATTAGCCAAAGTGCCATTTGGTAAGTCCATCTATCTAACGGCTAGAATTATTTTAGTCAAAGCCTCCGAAAGTTTTTTAAATTAATCTTTGTGTCTTTCCACTCCTTGTTTCCAAACTTGTTCATGAGTCTGCCTAATTTTTCTTCATGATCTTATTTCCTGTTTCTAGACTAATGGTTTAGGCTGGCTTGTCTTGAAATCAAGTTTATCCTTTTAACAAGCTCATATTTCATGTATACTCAAATACTGAAACGGATCTACGATCTCATCAATTTGGGCTCTCCCTCCAAAGGGTAGATTGCAATTGATCCATGAGTCTCTTCCCATGCATCTCTTGTCCATGTCCTCCCAGAAGGTCATTCAATGTGCTGGAGACCTTCCTCACTTTTTCCCTGACATTGTGGAAATACCCATGGAGCATTCTGTCTGTCTACCTGTTCTCTCTAGCCCCAGCAGTGTATCTATTACGTATTTCTCTGATATAATGCTTTATACCTCCTTTTCCAAATATGCTGAAGTTACTATAGNTGACATTGTGGAAATACCCATGGAGCATTCTGGCTGTCTACCTGTTCTCTCTAGCCCCAGCAGTGTATCTATCACGTATTTCTCTGATATAATGCTTTATACCTCCTTTTCCAAATATGCTGAAGTTACTATAG
>NW_020954588.1:6667435-6667746 GCF_900497805.2 Vombatus ursinus
ATATCAATCAGTCAATAAACATTTGTTAAGCACTTACTATGTGCCAGGCACTGTGCTGTAGATACAAAGAAAAGCAAAAGAAAATCCCTGTCCTCAAAGAGTTCACAATCAGCAGACAACAGGCAAACAAATAAGTACAAGCAAGCTATGTGCAGATTAAATAAAAAATAATTAACAGAGAGAAGACGCAAGAAGTCAGAGGGATTNGATCAATCAGCAGACAACAGGCAAACAAATAAGTACAAGCAAACTATGTGCAGATTAAATAAAAAATAATTAACAGAGAGAAGACGCAAGAAGTCAGAGGGATT
>NW_020954588.1:6667791-6668404 GCF_900497805.2 Vombatus ursinus
GGGAAAGGCTTCTTGTAGAAGGTGGAATTTTAGATAGGACTTGGAGGAAGCCAGGGAAGGCAGAGATGAGGAGGGGAGAGCTAGCACAGACGAGATCTGCCCTAGATGAGAAGGTGAGGATGGGCTGCAATCTGCACCAGGGGAGATCTTGGATTCGCTAGAGTCTATACTGAAGTCTCTGTAATGTGAAAGTATATTTTTTAAAAATCTTCCTTTTTAGTTAGACTGAAAATTTCAAGAAATAAATATTTCTCCAGTATAAAGTTTCTTTCCAGACTAACCTGAAGGAAGGAAAGTTTATCAGTACTTAATTAAATTTCTCAACAAACAATGCCCTGCACTAAAATCCTTTCTCTCAGGCCTGACCCCTTCTTTTAGGGAACGGTGTGAACCTGTGTGAACATGAGACCTGAGGCCCAGGAAGATGGATGAACACAGTAACTAACTCAGAAAGAAAAATAACTGTTGGCTAAGATCCTTGCCTTTCCCATCCCCTAACGGGAGATTCTACGACCCCACATAACCACAGTACCTTCTTTCCCTATTCTGAGGGGATTAGGGTATTGGTCCAGGGAGGTCTCTTTGAAACTGAGGGGTTATAGAAGAAGATTAA
>NW_020954588.1:6668414-6672311 GCF_900497805.2 Vombatus ursinus
AATGGTAGTCCAGACAAGACAATAAGACTTTAGTAGGCTAATACTATGTGCCAGGCACTGTGCTAAACTCTGAGGATACCCAAAAAAGCAAAAATAGTCCCTGCCCTCAAAGTGCTTACATTCCAATGGGGAAGACAACAAGTAAACAACTAGGTAGATTCTGTGTAGATAGAAGGTTCTTTGAAAACAGGAAAGCTTTAGCACCTGGGAGGACTTGGGCTCCCCTGGACTGGTGGGATTTAAGTTGAATCTTGCAGACAGAAAAATTCAGAAATAGAGGTGAGTGGTAGAGCATTCTAGGCATGAGGGACAGAGACTGGAGAGAGAATGTTGTGAATGAGTTTCAGATGTTAATAGTTCACGCTTGTATGATCCTTGAATCACTAGCACCTAGCACCATATTTTGCATATGGTAGTCACTTAATAAATTCTTATTACGTTGGATTAGAGCTTTCTTTCCAATGATTCTGTGACTAGGTGATGTGAGTAATAACCCCACAGTATGGGGGGGGGATGATAATTGAGCTTCACAGAGGGGAAGAATTTCTTGGTCCCAGCTCACTCAGGTGAGATAACTAGGACTTGAAATCAGGTCCTCTGACTTCCTACCTATGACTCTTTCCTCTACAACATGCTGCCTCCTAAGCACACATGAAGAGGAAACTGACTCAAGGACCTTATAGACAACAGGTATGTGCTTAGAAGTCATCCTTCAAATGGAAACTGACCCAGGTACTTTATAGACAACAGGTGTGTGATTAGAAGTCATCCTTCCAAAGGGGATTTCTCTTTCTGGAAATGACAAGAACCCCAAGAAGGAGGGCTTCCTAAACAATTAAGATTGCCTAACCTTAGGCTAACCAGGTCAACCAACCCCCTAATTAATCAGTGACAACCTCACCCAGTTTCCCAGGGGAGCAGAATTTTAGAGCTCTTTATTCAAAGCAATTGCTCCAATGTCAAGAGCAATGAAGATTAAGAAAAGTCAAGAGCTAGAGTAAAGGCTTTGTGGGAAAGGTAAAAATATCCCTATAGTTAATGGAGACAGGCAAATGTAGTATTGATGGCCCATCTAAAGGGTTTTCAGGGATTTCTCTGAGATGGATGCATTTGTTAATTCTGAATAGCAAGCTCAATCCTTTAAAAGAGAGGGAAGGGAATTGGAAGGCAGTCTTTTACAATCACTCCCTCCCTTGTGATTATTTCCAACATCTTCTTGTGCCATTTCCCCCCTTTCTTGGCTAGGCTAATATTTTACATCTCACAAATGGACACAGTTCTCTTTATGGGACAAGGGCTTCATCACTTTGAAGATAAATGATGTTTTATCCAATGCTTTAAATTCTTGTAATAGCCCCGACACCTGATGGTTTCTGCTCTCCTTTAGGGACTGCATACAGCTCTCAGGGCCTTCAATTAGTTACCCCAAATATCCCGAAAAATCTGGGAATAAAGCAGAGGCAACAATCTTCAGTCGTGAAAATGACTACCAGAAGTTGAAGGGACCAGTCCCAGGTCATACAGATGGTTTTCAAAAGAACGAGCCACTAAACGGTACAAAAAGATCACTGTGGAACCCAGAAAAGTGTGCATATTTATATATTTCCTTTTCAAATTAACATGTTATATAATACATTTTATTAATATATCTGGTGCTTAGCACAGTGCTTGGCACATAGTAGGTTCTTAATGAATGTTTATTGATTGACTGGTTAATTAATATCATCACATTAAAATCAGTTTAAAAAACACATTTTAATCAGGTTTGGGCTGTACACAGGAGCTCGGATGTTTGATACCTCGGAGTGGTGGGCTTGGAATCAAGAAGACCTGAGTTCAAATACTACTTCATATCCTCTCCCAGGCTCAGTTTCACCATTAGTAAAATGTGGATAATAATAGCACCTACTTCACAAAATCATTGTGAAAACCAACTGAGATAATATATGTAATTGTTGTTCACTTGTTCAGTTCTGTTGGACTCTTTGTGACCCTGTGGACCATTAATACTGCCCATGGGGTTTTCTTGGCAAAGATACTTGAGTGGATTGCCATTTCCTTTCATTCAGTGGATCACCTTTTGTCAGAACTCTCCGCTATTACCTGTCCATCTCAGGCAACCCTTTATGGCATAGCTCATAGTTTCATTGAACTATACAAGCTCCTCTGCCATGACAAGGCAGTGATGAGGGGAGGAGGGTAACATATATAAAGTGCTTTGTAAATCTTATAGCAATTATATAAATACTACCTTTGATAAGACAGCAAGGTGACATAGTAGATACAGAGCTAGATTTGGAATAAAGAAGAACTGAGTTCAAATCTTGCCTCAGATACTTGTTAACCGTGTGAATCTGGAAGAGTTACTTAACCTTTCTCAAACTCAGTTTCCTCATTTGTAATATGGGCATAATAATAGCATTGCCACAACAAGTTGCTGCATGGCTCAGATGAGCTAATGTATGTGTAAAGTGCTTTGCAAACCCTAAAGTGCTATATCAATCCTAGCTATTATTACTATGTGATTTGTACATAATATAATATGAAAACACGATCATATTTTATATGTAAATTTCAGTCATATAAATAACTAGGACTTGTTTACGAGAATAAATTCTCATTAATATTGCCTAAATTTGTTGAAGAGACACCCATCACCAGCCAGAACTGGGGAAGCAAGTTTGTGATATGTCAAGGGGACCTTTTGTCCTGGGGTTTCTTTATTTTTTGGTGGAGACTTTTTGGCCTGGACCTATAATTTCAATGGGATGTGGAATTCCTGTTGAGGAAACTCCCTCTACCAATTCAGACCTGAACTTGTTCTGTGATGTATGGTCTTAGAGAGTTGCTGGGATTGGGGGTGAGGGGTGGGGGAGAAGTAGGGCAATGAAAGTGACTTGCCCAGGGTGACACAGCCAATGTGTTAGAGACAAAATTTGAATCTAGGTCTTCTAACTCTGAGGCTGACTCTCTCTCTTTCCACTATGACACCTTGCTTCTTACACTGCCCATTCTCCTCTTATCTCTTAGAAACTCGATGATATTTTTCAGCTCAATTGGCTTAACATTTGAATGCATGATATGAGACCTTAGTAATCACATTATGAAAAACTTTAATGATATATATGAAAACAGTGAGTGCCTGCAGTTGGACACACCTATCATCTCTGCTACCCTGGAGCCTGAAGATGTTGGATCTCTTGAGCTCCAGAGTTCTAAGCTTCAGTGGGCTGAGCCATTTGGCTGTCCACACTAAGTCTACCATCAATATGGTAGACTCTGGAAGTGGGAGGCACTCTAGGTCACCTACAGAAGGATGAACTGGCTGAGGTGAAAAACAGAACAGGTCAAACATTTTGAGCCAATCAGTAGTGGGATAGCCCTGGGACCAGCCACTGTACTTTCAGCCTGCACAGAATAGGGAGATGCAATCTTTAAAAAAAAAAGTTTAAAACAGTGCCCATGTTTTCCTTTCTTTGATATACTTACTGCCACAAGAGTCAGGGAACAGTCACACAAGCAGGGGCTGTGCAATCTTGTGCACCATCATATATAACAGTCCATAATGAAGAAAAGTAGGAAGAGGAAATTTGGGGGAATTTTCAATTCTTCATTTGGTCTCAGAAATTTCTTTGGTGAATGAATCACTCTGTGTCTTTAATCAGTCTTTAAATAGGTCAGGCTTCCATTCAGCTTTTCCCAGAATTACTTCAAAGAGGATAGGGTATGGTACCAACCTAGTCTCCAAGATATGGCATGTAAGGACCATAACAGAACCTGTAAAGCCCCATCCTACCTGGAGACTTTTAAAAGTCTTTATTTTCCTTTCTGCACGATTGGACAAAGAGTAAAGTCAGATTTTGATTCAATGACAAAAATGCCAAGATCTGTAAAGGT
>NW_020954588.1:6672363-6676086 GCF_900497805.2 Vombatus ursinus
GAAAAACACTTCAGGAAAAAAAAGAAAGCAAATCCTCCAAATGTATGTGTGTGTGTGTGTGTGCGCGCGCGCGCGTGCNGAAAAACACTTCAGGAAAAAAAAGAAAGCAAATCCTCCAAATGTATGTGTGTGTGTGTGTGCGCGCGCGCGCGCGCGCGTGTATGCACGCTTGGTTTTAAACTATTCTTTTCAATTCCTCTGTCTTCTTCAAATTCCACCTCTCTATCAAAGATCTTGTTCTGACTACTGACCAATTACCATATTCCTAAAGAGGCTGGTGGGAAAAGACAGCCCAGTGGCTTATGGGTGCTGTTAAATCAAATCCAGAAAATAGCCTGTTGTGTCAGCCATCCCTATACATCTGCCAAGGCTAAGAGAGACTTATGGCTGTTGTGAACATTTAGGGGCAGGAATGCCATTGCAATGTGCAACCAGCAGGACATAAATTAGAGTTGGAAACGGCTTTCCACAACAGTTCTTTGGAATCAGAAACTGTCTTAGAAAAGGAATTTTAAGAGTCCATCCCATTGCCTCTAAGACAGGCTAAAACTAAATCAGTCCAGGCACTTGAGAAATGATTATATTGCAAAAATGTGTCCCAGAAAGTGACTGGAGAGCCAACAAAACTGGTTTCTAGGAGTCCTGGCTCTCTTGCAAACTATCTGTATGACCTAGAACTAGTGCCTTCACCTTCTGAGCATCATTTTCTTCATCTTTTAAAGGAAGGGATTGGAGTAGATCTCTTAGATTTCTTCTAGCTCCAGAACCTAGGAATGTATGATTTTAAGGCCTTTTCCAGGTCTAAAATTCTACACTTCCAAAGAGAGCCAATAGCCTTTCTTGATTACCCTCTTAGAATGCTGCAATCCTAGTTCTTCTTAAAACCAATAAAAATCTTTCTCTTGCTACCCTTTAAAGCCACCTGTTTTGTTCTCATCTTAATGGAGATGGAAGGTATTGGGGTTTGGTCTTCCTGAAGACTTTTGTAGAAGTCACCTTTTGGATTTCTCATTTTCAGGCTGACTCCCTAAAGTCTTTCCCCAAAGGTCTTTTTTTTCCTTAACCCTTGTCATTCAGTTTCTTTCTAAACCCTAACTGAAATGGAAAAATGTGGACTTGAGTAGAGCAAAGAAGCTAGATGAAATCCTAAAATAAGAAAAGTACAGTTGACAGCCAAGCAAGATCCTGCTAGCATCAGCACCCTTTAAATTTAATCAGAATTATTAACATTTTCTTCATCACTTTCATAAGTCTAAGTCAGGGGTTGGCAAATGCTTTTCTATAAAGGGCTAGAGAGTAAATATTTTAGGCTTTGTAGGTCAAGAGGCATAATAGAACAGATTATGTAGATATTTATATAGAAAGTGAGAGAAAAATTTGCATAAATGTTTTATTGATGAAATTGAAAATATAGTAATGATTTAATACAATTTTTGTAACATAGGTCTACTAATAAAAAAATGAAATTCTTTTTTGAGGGAGGATAATGTTTCACCTAATTGAGATTCAAAGTTAGTACCTGGTATACAGTAAGAGCTGTATAAATGCTGGTTATTTTTATTATTATTATTATAGATACTGCCAAATGTCAATAATCAATCCACAAGCATATAATTTTAATTGAGCATATTCATCTCTTGGAATGCATTTATAGAATTATATTAGATTCTTCTCTTGATATTTACCTTTTAAGTTATCATTATATTACAGATTAATTACTTCCAATTGAAGGTTAGGTGAAAGCTCCTTAATCGCTCAGTCAAATGGATTTTGAAATATGGAGAGTTCTTATACACTTTCATTGAGGTCTGAAAAAATGCTGCTGGAACTATAGTTTGAGCTCAGAAAATATATCTGCTACAAATTTACATGAGAATGGAGATCTTACTTCTTGTTTTGACTTTTTACAGCAGAAGAACTGGATAAAGCAGCTTGACATTACTTGTGATTCAAGTGTTAGTTATCAAATTGACTTTACTCCATCTTCCATCCATTCTGAGTTGACTTTCCCTGAGACATTTTAATCCACCTTACTTTCTTGTAAACCGGGGATTTTTAACCTGGAATTCATAAAATTATTTTCTTTTAATATTTTTATTATTGTATTTCAATAAAATTGGTTTCTTTTGTAATCCTACATATTTCATTCTATACATTAAAAAATTTATTCTTAGAAGAGATTCATAGGTTTCACCAGACTGCCTAAGGGATTCATAACATCAAAAAAGGTTAAGAACTCCTATTCTAAACCTTTGAAATATGCTTTCCTAAAACCTAGGTTACATGTCTGATTGTTCCCAGATTTCCTCTTTTTCACATACTCTAGGATGAAGTAGTCACTTACCCACAAGGTTCCCATAATTTCAACACCAGAAGCCATTTCCTTCCTGTTAGTAGAATCTGATCCAGAATAGAATTTCCCCTTGTTGTGTCCTCTACCTTTTAAATCAAGTGAAGAACCTATTAGTTGTCTACTCGTGGCAGGGAGAGAGAACTCTGAGGGATGTTTTAGTAATTAAAGTTCAACACCATCACCTTAACATATCTCTGTGCTAGTTGGCGATGTTTTCTAAAGTCCTCATCTAATTCCTCTTTCTGTCCAGGTGGTCTATAGTATAGTCAAATGACAAAATGACTTCAGTTTCTCCCTCCACTGACTTCACCCAAATACTCTCTATTATATTTCTCCCTTTTAATTCTAGAATCTCCTCATATGAGTATACCTTCATATTATACAATACTACCTTTCCCATTCCCTTTTACCTGTCCTGTTTCTTTTGAATAAGGCATATCCATCCAGAGTCATAGTCTAGTCATGAGTTTCATTCAACTAAGTCTTATGATATCTATGAGGCTAAATTTGACCCTTTACATTAATACTCCTAGGTCCTGTTGTTTATTATCTAAACTTTGGGCATCTTTGTATAGGCCTTTGAGGCTCTGGTATTTATTACTGGCCCCTTTCTTGGATTTTGTCTCCTATGAATTTCTGGGTGTATCTTTGGCATTCTCTATGGCATGCATGAACAAAATGGAGCGATTCTCAAAACGGGAGTAGCTCTGGATCCATGATATCTAACTTCATGTATATACTTTTACATTTGAAAATTAAAGTAGACTGAAGCACAAAGTTCTAAGCACATTCAATTTATTGGTAAGGCTCCTCAGTCAAAAGACCACGAGGCAGGGCTTACTAGCCTTCTATAGTTTTGGGAAATACAAGAGAACAGAGAACAAGAAGCATAAAACAATATAATTTGTTTCAAAGTCTGAACTATCATAGATGATGGAAAACAATGATTGGATGGAAGTCAGGAATGCAGGACTAGCAACAACCCCTCCTTCCATCTTGTTGCTGTGGAAAGCTCATTGGTGGTGTCCACCTGCATGGTTAGAGTCACGATATTAACAGTCAAACCTTTCCTGAAGGACTGCCAGTATTGCAGAGATAAGAGACTTCCTGGAGCCCACCTGCACCTTGCAAGGCTTATTAGAGAGATAACAGTTCTCTCTTAATTGTACATGGGCAGTAAGACATATAGAGACAATACGTTCCTTTGGATTAAGGTGATTTATGGGATAAGTTAGCTCAGAGAGGAAAGCTAAACTTCTGAACTTAACTCGGAGATAAATATGGTTTAGGCAATTTTACAACCTATTGGAGGTGATACAGAATGGAATCAATTACAAAACGAAATCAGAATCAACTTTATTTTTTTCAAT
>NW_020954588.1:6676118-6677235 GCF_900497805.2 Vombatus ursinus
ATAGAAGCATTCCTCCCCCATTCTTATTAGTTTAAAACCCTTTTAATGAGATTTGTAAGACGCCTGGCAAAAAATATTCTTACTAGCCTTTGTTAGATGTACTCTGTTTCTCGCCAAGAATCTGTCAACTCTGTTCTATAAGCTGTGATCAAGAAATCCACATCCCTTCTCTAACATCACTTTCTTATCCATGTGCTCACTTCCCAGCTTAACTTCTCTCTTCTTCATTCTTGCCTTTAATGGGCAACAGTGAGGAAAATGCATTGTGTGACCATTTGGTCTTTAGTTTCTTGCCCAAGACTTCATAATTATCAGCAATATTTTGGGGGCTCCTCCAAGGAATGTCATTTGTGCCTCTATGGTTCACAATGTACGTAGGTGCTTGTCATCATTCAGACATACTGTGAGAGGCTCTCTGTTTTCTCTTGGATGCATGGCCCATGAAGGCAACAGAATCAAGAGTCAGAGAGTTCCACTGCGTGGGCACTTGCTGCCATTTCTTGCTCTAAGATTCTATGATCTTACCCAGTGTCGTAGCTTACTTCCTCACCACTATTTAGAGTTTTCCCTCCAGACTGGCTTCCTCTTTCAATCCCTCTAAGCCCCAGGTGGGAAGGCAAGTGACCTGTGGGCAGGAGCAGAGCCCACTTGGGAGTCTCCATGATGGGACTCTACTCTACAACTACTACTACTCCTACTCTACTTTCTGCTTCTGGGACTAGTTTCATTTGTTCTTTAACTATTTGCAAATGGGCTTTGCAACCCTTAACCAGCAACAAGCGACAAGCAGCAACAATCTTATGAATGTGGGATTCAGCCAGGAGAGCTCACAAAGCCTATTGGTCATTATTCTTATTTTTCTTTTTTAAAAAAGTCTTTATTTTACTCTGAACTTAAGAAATAAAGCAAGCATTTCTGTAACATAGTAACTAGGAAAAAAAAGATGATTGTACATGAAATTGCAAATCTCACATTATTAGTTATTTTGTAATTAATTAATTATTTAATTTAATTATTATTATTATATACTATGATTATGAATAACTTGCTATTCCTTTTAAATATATAATAGTTTATCATGTAACGTCTTTTTCCCCCTCCTCCCCCACCCTAGAGA
>NW_020954588.1:6677309-6677516 GCF_900497805.2 Vombatus ursinus
TATACATACTTCTATTTATTAGTTCTTTCTCTGGATACAGATAGTGTCTTCCTTCATGTGTCCTTTGTTGTTAATTTGGGTATTTATAATAGTCAAAATGACGNTATACATACTTCTATTTATTAGTTCTTTCTCTGGATACAGATAGTGTCTTCCTTCATGTGTTCTTTGTTGTTAATTTGAGTATTTATAATAGTCAAAATGACT